>NW_023994168.1:452500-467500 GCF_015586225.1 Lucilia sericata
TAAGCTTTTCCTTAAAATCTTGATGGGTCCTAATGTTCATGAACAGTAAGAGACTTTTTGGTCTGTCTTAATGACACTTCATCAAAAAAAGTTTATTTTGGCGAATCCGTTCGAAGGCCAACTGTGCAGATATCATTTTAAGGGAATCCAAAATGCAACATACAGATTTTACAGTTCAGGAATATTTTTATATTGGACATTATGACATGTCACCATCAGGAATATAACTAATTTTTGGCATAACAACAATAGCCAATGTTGTATAAGTAATGAATACCTATATTGTTTTTGTCATTGGAATAAAAAACATCTATCTATCTATCTATCTATCTATCTATCTATCTATCTATCTATCTATCTATCTATCTATCTATCTATCTATCTATCTATCTATCTATCTATCTATCTATCTATCTATCTATCTATCTATCTATCTATCTATCTATCTATCTATCTATCTATCTATCTATCTATCTATCTATCTATCTATCTATCTATCTATCTATCTATCTATCTATCTATCTATCTATCTATCTATCTATCTATCTATCTATCTATCTATCTATCTATCTATCTATCTATCTATCTATCTATCTATCTATCTATCTATCTATCTATCTATCTATCTATCTTTTTTTTTTTGTATTGTGGAGGTGGAAACCTTACATAGGTCCCAAACTGGGTATGTCGGATTCCTACCGACTAAAACCACCTCCATCGTCAACACCGCACTCTGCGGAACTACCACCAGGTACTACTTCGCGGGGTGGTCAGCCTTTTAGCTGATATTCTTTAATTCACTGCATTTGTTATTGTGTGAGATTCATCCTGCAATTTTCGAGTTATTTCTGCATCTCGCAATGCATTATTTACGGCTGTTAAATATGCGTTTACCATGAACCAATTGTGTTCTGACGCCATCATGATTCCGATTATGTTTCCTGTGTTTAGTTCTTCTCTTATGCATGACTCTAACCATGTTCGTAATTCTGAGAATTGGGGGCAAATAAAAACTACATGCTCCGCAGTTTCATCTTCCTCTGGGCATTTTGGGCATCTTGGTGAGTTATCATGCCCAAAGCGGTGTAGATAGCTCCTGTAGATTCCATGTCCTGTAAGGAATTGCGTCATATGGAAAGTTAGTTCGCCTTGTCTTCTATTTATCCATGCTCTGATGTTTGGGATAAGTTTGAAGGTCCAACGTCCCTTAGTTGAGCTTTCCCATCTCCTTTGCCATTCTGTCATGGTTTTTTCTCTTTCTATGTTGCTTATTTCTTTCTTTGTCAAATCTGGATTTCGAAGTCTTTCTTCGTAAATTGCCGATAGTTCTCTGGCTGCTAGGTCTATAGGTATTATACCTGCTACTACGTTTGCTGCAGAGATTGTACGAAAGCCACTACACACTCTCATATCAGGAGATCATATCCTTCGATATTGTTTTAGTTAATGCACTTTCCCATATTGGTGCACCATAAAGAAGAACTGAATTCGTTACTCTAGAAATCAGAATTCTTCTGCTCTGTCGGGGTCCGCCAATGTTTGGCATCATTCTTGCTAGGGCGTTTGCTACTGCTGTTGCTTTATTGCAAGCGTAGTTAACGTGTTTTTTGAAGTTGAGCCTATCATCAACCATTATGCCTAAATATTTAAGAGATTCGGCTGATTTAATTACGGATGTTCCTACTGTAAATGAGAGAGTCTCTCTTTTTCTCTTTCCGCTTATGAGCACGGCCTCTGTCTTGTGGTCTGCCAGGTGTAGATTCATAACTTTCATCCAGTTTCTTATAGTTTCGACAGATTCGTCTGCATATAGTTGAACCTCGTCCAATTGTCGTGCTCTGATAAGAATTGCAATGTCGTCCGCAAATCCTACCAAGGTCGCTTCTTCTGGGATTTTTAGGTTGAATATACCGTTGTACATAATATTCCATAGGAGCAGACCTAGAACCGATCCCTGGGGAACTCCTGATGAGATATTGTACGATTCCGTACCTTCGTCTGATTCAAACCACAATGTTCTGTTAGAGAAGTAGTCTTTAATTATATTTATTAAATACTCCGGGACATTAATTGATCGTAAAGATGATATAATATGTTTCCAACCAGCAGAGTTGAAAGCATTTTTTACGTCCAGTGTGATGATAGCACAGTATTTCCTGTTCTTGCCTTTTGCTGTAATTGCTTCCCTTGCAGAGTCAATTACAAAGTTCAATGCGTCGATTGTTGACTTTGCCTTTCTAAAGCCATACTGTCTCTTAGAAAGACCTTCACTTTGTTCGACGGCATCCGATAGCCTTGTATATATAATGCGTTCTAAGCATTTGCCAATTGTATCAAGAAGACAAATTGGTCTATATGCTTGTGGTTCACCTAGCGTCTTTCCTGGTTTTGGTATCAGAATGAGTCTTTGTTTGTTCCAGATGTCTGGGAATTTTCCTTCTCTGAGGCAGCTGTTAACAGATTAGCGAAGATTTCTGGTCTTATCTTAAGAGCCATTTTCAGGGCCCTGTTAGGGATGAGGTCTAAGCCTGGAGCTTTGTTATCGCCGATTTTTGAACAAAGTTTTACAATCTCTGTCTCTGTCACTACAGTCACGTCTTCATGCATTGGTAATTGTAGGTCAAAATATGGATCTCCTTCCGGAAATAGAACGGACACTATTTCGTTGATAAGTTTGGAACACGTTATTTGGGCGGACTTTTTCCCCTTTAGCTTCGACATTACCACTCGATATGCATTGCCCCATGGATTGGCATCGGCTTCGTCGCATAGTTGTTTAAAGCATTCAGCTTTACTGAGTCTAATGGCTTCTTGTATATCTTTTCTGGATTTTTGATAGGCTTTCCGGTTTGTAATAAAATCAGGCCTTCCTCTGCTTCTTTGATATTTTCTCCTTGTTTTAAGGCATTCTCTTCTTATCTTCGCAATATTATCGTTCCACCAATAGTTTTCTTTTCTTCTCTGACTCGATCTTTTTCTAGGCATAGATGCCGTTTTTAGCGCCGCTGCGATTTGTTCGGCCATATCGGATACCGCTCTATTTTCAATCCTTTGACAAGAGAATGTATCTGCAAAAACATCTTCATCTAACTTATCCTTCGCCCATCCTTGGAATTAGAATTTTCCGTGTGCTAAACGCGATTGTGTATTGGCGTTTATTGTGCCTGATGATCGCTGTGGGTATAGTGTTCACTCACCTCCCAATGCATGTTTTTTGTTAGGCTTGTGCTTACGAAGGTTATATCGACTATTGACCCATAACCTGCTCTCCGAAATGTATGCGTTTCCCCATTATTTGCCAGTACCACGTCGAGTCTAGA
The DNA here is from genome assembly GCF_015586225.1 of Lucilia sericata. Classification (NCBI taxonomy): domain Eukaryota; kingdom Metazoa; phylum Arthropoda; class Insecta; order Diptera; family Calliphoridae; genus Lucilia; species Lucilia sericata. Next base: position 455,821 of record NW_023994168.1, read on the forward strand.
GAATGCTTCTAAAAGAATTCTGCCTTTATTGTTCGTTCTTTGGCTACCCCAGTCTACTGCCTAGGCATTGAAATCCCCTCCAATAACGGTTGGACGATGTCGGGCCGCATCATTTACTAAATTATCGATTATTTTTTCGAAATCATTTAGTGCTATATTAGGAGATATATAGCAACTGTATATAAATATTCCACCGATCTTTGCTTTGACGAAGCGTTGCTCTAAATGGTTCATTCCTTTCTCTATTGCATTGCTTCCGCATGCCCACACCGCTGCTTTGCTTTCTGAATCTCTTTCCCAGATATTTCTTTCTAGGTTTTTGTATTGCTCGCTTACTAAGGCAACGTCAATGTTTTTTTCACAAATTGTCTGTTTTAGAAGCTCTTGTGCTGCACTACAGTGGTTTAAGTTGAGTTGGATAAACTTCATTTACATCTGGTGCTTAACGCCTCCTTGAAGATTGCGCATCTATAGCTTCCAGCTATGTGTTTTAGGTCCCCCTTTCCATCTGCTTTACAGAGCATACAGCTTGGTTCTGCATGACAATCCTTAACTAAATGTCCCTCAAGTCCACACTTTAGGCAAAGTTTCGACCTATCAACCTCCGATTTGCAGAATCTTGAAATGTGACCAAATTCTAAGCACTTAAAACATTTGGTGAGCGTTACAACTTCTCTTAAGCGGCAGATGGACCAGCCAATTTTTATTTTGTTTAGCTTGAGTGCTTTTACTGCAATTTCTGTTGGGAGGCTTATTTTGGCCGACTGTGTTCCTCCATATGTTTTTCGGAGTGACTTTACACTGCTTTCCTTCAGGTTAGGTATCTCTAATGCTTTTGAGAGGCATTGACATATTTCCAGTTTTGTTGTAATGTCATCCATATCTTTGCATTCTATTACCATCTCATCTATATGTGTTCTTACTTCAACTGATCCTTCTAACGATGTTTCGATTTTTTTATCAAACCTCTCGGATAGGTTTTTGCTTCCGGTCTTTAAATCTAAAAGTAGGTCACCTTTCCGGGTTCTCCTAATTTTGTTAACTTCTTCACCTAGATCTTTTAGTTCGGGATCTGATCGTAGTTTCTTCAGAATATCAGAATAGGAGATTTCATTTTTGGCTGATATTATCATCGTATCTGGTCTTGACTTACGTAGTCTGGGATACCTTTTCTTCTTTATCACCGTCCAACTTGTTCGTTTCTTATCCGAATCTGGACTGCTACCAGTAGCTTCTACAGATTGGAATCGCTTTGGCATACTCTCCTGGGGTTTTTGTTGAGAATTTTTGGTGCCTTATCCGAAGTTTCTGCAGATGAGGTTTTTTTTGCTTATTTTCTGGACGGGCTTGTTTTGCCCTTTTTGGAGTCGGCATTTGGGGTTGTTTTGTCATCCATATTTCGTTTGGGCTCTCTCTTGCTGGGCCATATATTTGGGGAAGTCTGCGTAGACTGTTCCACTTCTTCCCGTTCTGCAACTGGTCTTCTATGACCTATTTCTTTGCTAGCTTTATTATACACAGCTCGTATAGCAGTAAGCTGTCCTTTAATGGAAAGGTGTATATTATTCATAGGTTTTGTAAACGCTATTAGTTCACCTATTAGTTTCCCCAGTTTGGTAAAAGAATCACTCTGGACGTCGTCTTTATTATTTTGTGGTGTTCCTTCAATCGCACAATTACTTTGAGGAGGCGTTCTTTCTATCTATCTATCTATCTATCTATCTATCTATCTATCTATCTATCTATCTATCTATCTATCTATCTATCTATCTATCTATCTATCTATCTATCTATCTATCTATCTATCTATCTATCTATCTATCTATCTATCTATCTATCTATCTATCTATCTATCTATCTATCTATCTATCTATCTATCTATCTATCTATCTATCTATCTATCTATCTATCTATCTATCTATCTATCTATCTATCTATCTATCTATCTATCTATCTATCTATCTATCTATCTATCTATCTATCTATCTATCTATCTATCTATCTATCTATCTATCTATCTATCTATCTATCTATCTATCTATCTATCTATCTATCTATCTATCTATCTATCTATCTATCTATCTATCTATCTATCTATCTATCTATCTATCTATCTATCTATCTATCTATCTATCTATCTATCTATCTATCTATCTATCTATCTATCTATCTATCTATCTATCTATCTATCTATCTATCTATCTATCTATCTATCTATCTATCTATCTATCTATCTATCTATCTATCTATCTATCTATCTATCTATCTATCTATCTATCTATCTATCTATCTATCTATCTATCTATCTAATCTATCTATCTATCTATCTATCTATCTATCTATCTATCTATCTATCATATCTATCTATCTATCTATCTATCTATCTTCTATCTATCTATCTATCTATCTATCTATCTATCTATCTATCTATCTATCTATCTATCTATCTATCTATCTATCTATCTATCTATCTATCTATCTATCTATCTATCTATCTATCTATCTATCTATCTATCTATCTATCTATCTATCTATCTATCTATCTATCTATCTATCTATCTATCTATCTATCTATCTACTATCTATCTATCTATCTATCTATCTATCTATCTATCTATCTATCTATCTATCTATCTATCTATCTATCTATCTATCTATCTATCTATCTATCTATCTATCTATCTATCTATCTATCTATCTATCTATCTATCTATTTGCGAAAAAATAACAGGTTTACCAATAGGGAAATTTTTACATCTGGGAAAATATAAGAACTAGAATCCCCAAATTGTAAAGGGTTTTTATTTATATTGTACCGATTTTTCGAAATTTTCACTGTCTATTCTATAGGAACTATAGGCTACTTTTTATTTCAAGTGGCGACGTTCCACGCCCATACAAAATAAGTGTTAAAAGTCGCATATCGAGCATAAGAGCTAGAGTCCTCAACTTTTGTATGAACACCTTTGACATATGAATACATGAGGATAAAATGGGCAGCCTAGCTATTCATGTCATCTGAAAGTCTTGACCTTCCCACACGGATTGAATATAAACAAGTTACAGTGCTATATTCCGCTGAGCCGTATCTAAAATACCCTCCACCATCTACTGTTATATTAATATTTTTTTAATAATTTTTGTTGTGTTATCATCTACTCATGTACGAAAAGACAAAACAGTTTTTACTTTATTCATTCTTGTGTGTATTGTTTTGTTTTGTATTTTCATACACAAAATTGAGAAAAGAATACAGAAATATTTTTGTAAACTTTACTCAAATGAATGAGCATAGTTTTATTTTGCACTCTAGCATTCGAAAATAAAAAGCAAAGAATATTTATCATTTAAAATAAACATGAGTTGTCATCAGTGTTGCCAGACGGTCAAAAAAGTGCAAATTCGTTGAAAAAAGTGCTAAATTCAAATCAAGTTTTTGAAAGTCGATTAAGCCATGTCAACCCGTCTGTTCGGCTGGCTGTCCAGGTATAATGTATAGGTCGCAATTTTTCACATAATTCAATGATATGTATTATGTGAAAAATGCAAAAGACTATTTAAAATTGGTCCTTGATTTGACCTTGCCTATATAAATAATAGATAAGAGGTAATTTCAAAAAATTTCGAACAAAAAAGTAGGATTTTGAACATGACCCTCTCCGATTTTGATGAAATTCGGTACACACATTTTTCATGTAAATACGGAATTTCAAGTTCTCCAAAGTTTTCAGATTCGTTACGGTCCAGATTTTATCGAGGTTTAATATTCATATTTTTTGGATTTTTTTCAACAAGCATTAAATTTGACATCATATTTTTTTCTAAACTGTTTATCCGATTTTAATCGTTTTACTTCCCAATTAAAGCCTATGTCTTGCAGTTTGATAATATTCAAGATATTTAAAAATTTATAGTTTTATTTGTTGCTACCTAGTTTTATTTGCTACCCTAAAAACAATGTAATTATAATAACCCCCTTTGCGAAGATTCTAACTGTAATATTTGTCCAGATATAAAATTTTTTACATATGGGAGAAGTCACGCAAATTATTGCAAGTTCGCTAATTTTTCCAAACGTAAATTTAGATTTTAATGTAATCTATGAAAAATATGAATAATATAAAGTTTCCCAGATATACGAAATTATATATTTAAGTCATATGGGAGGTGCCGAGCTTCCCATTGAATGTCCGCGCATTTTCTCCCAAATGTCAAAGTTCTTCATGCAAAATTTGAAGAATCTAGCTCTAATAGATTCCCAGTTAAACTATTTTTTGTATTTAATTTATATTGGATGTTCCAAGCCCCCTAATGAAAGCCAATTTTCCTTAAAATGTTCAGACGAATATTAAAGTTCATCTTGCAAAATTTCAAGAATCTAGCTCTATTAGTTTCCCAGAGAAACGAATGTTTGTATTTAATTCATAAGGGAGGTGCCACGCAACCATTGGTAGTCCGCTAATTTATTACCCATAATTGTTATATTTTCTAAGAAATAATGATTTAATATTTTCTTAATGTGGAAGGTGTCACGCCCACTATAACCATTCCGCCCATTTTGTCAACAACTATTCTTATGAATGTCAAAGTTGTCCGCAAAAAATTTTAGAACTCGCCCAATTGAAAGTACAAAATAAAAAGTATCATATAGTTTTTTCCCGACAGAAAGACACTGTAAAATTTCAAATCAGCCAAATTCACTGAAAACATTTACCATTGTCCTAAACAAGTTTGGTAATGAAAAACAGTCAAATCGGTCCACAACGTAAGTAGTAAAAGTTTAGGTCTGCCTCGAAAAAATTACGTTTTTGTCGTAATACTTAAGAAGTTTTCTCAGAAATTTTTTCACACGTTATGAATTATAACAACCGATCCATAATTTCCCATAGCCCCCATACAAAGGTACGTATTCCCATAGCTTAATCGACTCAGAAAATGATTCTAAGCCGATTGGTATACTTTAAGGTGGGTATTAGACGAATATTTCTTTGTGTTACAAACATCAGCACAAACCCACTAAAGTGGTGTAGGGTATAACTAGCTGTACCCAGTGTGCATCGCTACCCTCATCGTAATGGAATAAAATAAATATTATTATTGTAAATGTATATACATATACGTATCTGCAATATCAAAAAATCCTCTTTTATATAAGTTTGATTTTATGATTCTAGTTAGATAGAGATGTCAAGCAAATTACTGAAAGTTCGCCAATTTCTATCAATCTAAGAAAATTTGAATAGTATAATAGTTTCCAAGATATACGAAATTTTGTATTTAATTCATTTATGAGGTGCAAAGCCCCCAATTTAAAGCCCGTTATGTAAAATTTGAAGATTCTATCTCTTATAGTTTCTCAGATATACAATTTTTCTATTTCATTCATGCTCAAGTTCCCCAGATGAAAGTGCGAACTTTTTCCTCCAAAATGCTCAGATGATTATTGAAGTAATTTCTGCAAAATTTTAAGAATCTAGTTCTATTAGTTTCCAAGATAAACGAAATTTTATATTTAAATCATATGGAAGTTGTCAAGTTCCCCATTGAAAGTCCGCCCGTTATACCCTAATTGTTCAGATGAATGTCAAAGTTTCTCAAGTAAATTTTAAGATTCTAGCTCTAATAGTTTCTAAGATATACGATTTGTTCTAATTAATTCATATGGGGGCTCCACGCCACCCGCTCGTTTTCCTCCAAAATGTTCAGTTGAATATTAAAGTAATTTATGCAAAATTTGAAGAATCTAGTTCTATTAGTTTCCCAGATAAACGAATTTTTGTATTTAATTAATATGGGAAGTGCCAAGTCCCCCATTCAAGTCCGCCAATTATTTTCTAAATGTTCACATAAATGTCAAAGTACTTCAAGTAATATTTAAAGATTCTAGCTCTAATAGTGTCTCAGATATAAGAATTTTTCTATTTAATTCATATGGGGGCTCCAAGAAAAAAATCAAATTTCCCATTTTTACCCCTTTTGATACTTTTTTCCTCCCAATTAACGAAATTAAAATTATATTCCAAAAAGTTGCAACATCGTATTGGGAGCCCGTTATTATGTATTCATATGCATAAGTAATAAACCAAAAACAATGTTTTATGAAAAAAGTACCAAAAATATGTACAATTTTCACCCCTTAAACGTCCGAATATCCAAAAAGTACTAAATTCATATTTTTATTTTTTCGTCAAATTATGAAGGAGTCAACATTATTTTCTGAATGTTCTCTGGTTTAAAAGATACATGGGGTGCAAAAAAGTACCAAAATACAGTTTTTAACCGTTTATTCCCTAAAGGGGCCGAATTTGAAAAAAGTACCAGACACCTGTCCGCTTATTTTTTTAAATGAACGACGATAAGTTTTAAACTGTTTAGGAGATATGAGGTTACCGAATTTACCCTTTTTGCCCCCTAAACAAACAAAAATCCCGTCTTAGTGGATCTATTTGGTGGGAAACCAACCTTCTGTCCAAATTTCAGCTCTTTAGCTTCAACCGATTTTAACCATTTCCAATAAGGGTAAAAAAACGTATATGCCAAATTTCATCAAATTATCTTGAAAATTGCGAGCTATACTTTGATAACAACGTTTACATGGACACACGGACGGTCGAGTAAATTGATTGTATTATTTCCGAGTCCATAGAAAGTTATTGCTAATAATTTTCCTGAAATCGAAAATCCTTAACCCTTTACAAACCCGGGTCAAAGTCAAGTTTTTGATATTTTTTTATTGAAAATAGCAAAATATTGTACATTCAACTATGAATGCATTTTGACAAACTACACGAAAATATATCCAGAAATCTAGGAATAAAACTTCTTCGAAATTAACTCTCTGTCGTACTTTGGGTCAATTCAAGACCATTTTTTTAAACACTAAAAAACGCTTTTGAATATAATTTGTTTAAATAAATTTTCTTAAAGGATAATACATATATCGACTATTTAGCATAAAGTATGATTAATATATGGGGAATTTCGTGTCAAGTGACCCAATTTTAAAAATCGATGTCTTCCGATTTGCACCAAGGCCAGACACAAATTTTAAGCTCTATCGGTCAAGAACTGCCGGAGTCAGAGGGGGTCAAATATGGACATTTTGGTCATACATATACATATGTGTCTTCGGAACCACAAAATTCTCGGGGGAAATTTTAATAACTCAAAACTTTTTTAACCAATTTTGAGTTTTTATGTCTTTTTGGAAAGACAATTTTGTAGACATTACGATTTTGCTATAATATCGCAGTAAAAACTTAACTCCCAAAGTAAGTAGAATTTAAAGGAAAGCACTTAATTTTGTTCGTGATGTCCCAAAAGAAATCCTTGATTTTTTGGCTGCTAATAAGTTGTTTTGTAAGTTGAGTTATTTATAAAACAATTTATAAAAAAACAAGTAAGAGTGCTGTATTCGGCTGTGCCGAATCTTATATACCCTTCACCATAGTGTATTTAAAAAATATCAATTTTATAAAATTTTAATTTATTTCATTTTCCCGACTATATCATTATTATAGCAATAGCAAAACATAATGAGAAACAACAACGCTAAACGAAACAAGTAGGAAAGTATAGTCGGGCATGGCCGACCATATAATACCCTACACCATGAGTATATTTTAAACATTTTTATTTTTCACAAAGAAACTTTTATGTTGAATTTTACCTTAATTCCAAAGTATTTAAGCAATTTATTGATAAAAAACAAATTTTCTTAATGAGGCTTTATATAGGAAAAAGATATCTTTTTATATAATAGTTAATTATGTTGAGTTTCATGGCGATACAAATGGTTACAAGTAAATTTTAGACGTTTAAGACATTTTTTGAAGGGGAGTTTGTATGGGGGCTAGGGTCAAATAAGGGCCGATCGTTACGAAAATCTGCAGTATCATTTATACTTATATAAAACTTTTTTATACTTATATAAAACTTTTTGACGTAATTATGGCATAGAAAGCCCAAATAGGGAGGTACGGTTGTATGGGGGCTAGGTGAAATAATGGACTGATTTCAACCATTTTCAATAGGCTTCGTCCTTGTGCCAAACATGCTTGGTCCAAATTTCATCAAATTATCTTGAAAATTGCGGCCTGTACCTTGCGCACAAGGTATTATACCATACACCCACTATAGTGGTGTAGGGTATAATAAACCAGGGTAGGTAAAAATATCGCTCGCGATCGCTATTTTATTTATATCGCTCGTTTTAAAATTCAAAATCGCGAGTTTTATTTTTCAACACGCGAGCACAATTTTAATTAGAGTTTTATGTGTTTTGCATTCGCTTCGTAAGCGATATTTACATGTTTTTGTTTTTTTTCAACTCGCTTACGAGCGACCCTGGATTATGTGAGAAGAGTACTTTTTGAATTTTCTATAATATTGAACCTAGAAATAAAAGGGAGACTTTTTGGTACAATTGGTATTTTTTGATATTTTATAATAAAATTCGTACTGACTGTTTTTTTTTATAGAGCTCTTACTAGTTCTATATGAGAAAAATATATATTGTTGCCAACCTTTTTGCATTTGTATTACACTATCTTAAAGAGAACATTGTTCTTTGAATCCTTGTTATGGAAATTTTAAGAAATCGCTATAATATTGCATGTTATAGTAAAGAGTATACTTTTTTATGAAAATGATTAAAATAATATTTGTATAATAAGGATCGAAAGCATTTTAGAAATTGCTTTCGGTGCGGGAAGTTTTTCGACCGAATCGATTTAAAAAAGAGCGTTATATTATCAGTACCGCAATTCAGTAACTTTTTAACGACAAAATTTTGTCGTTAAATAGTCAAAATTCGTTAGTTAACGATAATTCTAGTTAAGTGCTATTCTGTAGTAAAATATTTTCTATTTTTGTCGGTAATCATTGTCGGTAGTTAACGAAAACCTTCGATAAGCTAACGACTAACAAATAGTTCTTGTTAAAACATAACGATATTTATAATGTTGTTAATTCTATAGATAAATTTAACAAAAAAGGTAACTTTCAATAAAATATAAAACTTTTTATCAATTGCTAACATTGTTTTATTGATCAAATAGAAGAATAATTTAAATAAATTATTTAATATTACAAAATTGCACAAAAATGGCATTTGAATATATTGGTATGTATTTGGAAGATCATTTTCAACATCATATTCGGACTCAAGAACGAAGAATACTTCGAAATATGGAAAATCCATTTGATTTGAGTGATCGCGAATTTGTATTGCTCTATAGGATAGATAAAAGTAAAATGCATGACATTATTGATTCAATACAACACAGATTCACTTGTAATAGGATTACTGGAATTTCCCCGGAAAAACAGGTAGACAATTCATCTTTAAAATTACCAATAAGTAAATAAGACAGCTTTTTAAGATTCTTTCTGCAATTCGCTTTTATGCAACGGGATGTTTTCAAAGGCCTGTGGGTGAACAGTGGGGCATTTCTATAAGCCAACCCTCATTTAGTCGTTCTTTACATAGAGTTACTGATGCAATCAATGATGTGTTATTGAAGCAATGGGTCAAGTTCCCGATAACAACGTATGAAAGGAACAGTGTTAAAGAACAATTTCGAAACAGTTCATATCCCTTTGACGGCTGTATTGGTGCTATTGATTGTTCTCACGTTGCTATTCTTGCTCCTCCAAACAACGAAGGAGCTTACGTTAACCACCATGGTTACCATTCTTTAAATGTGCAAATGGTATAATATGAATGGAAATTGGTATTTTACAGACTTAAAATATAAATTATGCATTACCTTTAGATTTGTGATCCATACTTAAAAATATTAAATGTGAATGCACAGTACTCAGGCTCCAGACATGATGCATATATATGGAGCTCAAGTCCTGTACGAACTTTACTGGAAAGGACATTCAATAGTGGAGAGAGAAGAACGTTTTTAATAGGTCAATTATATGATAATATTTATGTATATACAAATACGTATAAACATAAAGGAACTATCTATAATTACATACTTCAGGTGATATGGGATATCCTTTAGAGCCTTGGCTTATGACTCCTTTGCCAGAGGAAACTCCCGGTACACCAAGATTTAGATATAATGAAGCGCTTTGTAAAACTCGTAACTGCATCGAAAGGGCTTTTGGTGTTATAAAAGCAACATGGAGATGTCTTTCAAGGCACAGAACTCTACAATACAAACCTGCTTTTGCCGGGAAAATAGTAAATGCTTGTACAGTACTGCATAACATTAAATGTCAGAATAACAACTTCTCATCTAATGAGTTTAATGATGAAGTACATTTTCAAAGTCAAGACGAATCCCTAGAACAAAACCAATCACTACTTTCAGTAGCAAGACGCATTCAAAACCAAATTATTGAACAATACTTTAGTTAATTATTTAATAAATAGCTACTAAATAAATTATTCATAAACATTTTTAATAAAAATTAAGATTTTATTTTAAATTTAAACAATAAAAAAGGCAAAATAAAAACAATAAATACAATTAAGGTTTAAAAACAAAGTTATTTAATTTGACGCTTTCTTCTATATTTGAAAGTACAATTTCCATTCTCTTATAAGAGGCCAAAATCTCGTTTAGAACGACGAAACTATCCGATATTTTATTTAAAGCTTTTGCCGTTTCTTTTTGCGCATTTGCTAAATTCTGAAAATGATAAAAAAGTTATAAATTATTTATGTATATTAACAAGTAAGTTTAATCAGTCAAGTCCAATTATATGTACCCTACATCTTCAGTAGACCTAATATATAATCAGACACTGTAGACACTCACCATCATTGCATCAGCCTGAGTTTTTGCAATTTGTAAAAACTCTTCTTTAATAGAACACTCCCTTTTTTGGCGCTTTTTTGGTATTTCACTTTTATTTCCGTTTCCGCAGTTCGATGTAGTGGGAACTTCTGAAATACTTGCTTCACATTCAAATTCTACTGTTTCTGTAACATTTTCCTCTTGTCCAGTGATCGTGATTTCTTCATTTAACTGTTGTATATATTGTAGAATGCAATATAAGTGTATATTAATTTAAATCGTATTCATAATTAACTTACCACAGTGGTATCAAAACTGTCTGGAACACTTTCATTCCCCATCATGTATTCCCAACCGACAATCCCTACTATTCTCTCTTCCAAGGGTGAAAGGAAATCTTCTGATAGGGGTTTATTTCCAGTCTTTGCTCTCTCTCTTTTTAAAATTTTAAATTTTGAGGAAGCTTTTGATTTCATGTCCCTCCAAACCTAGAATTTAAATAACAAATAAATAATTTGTAAAGTTATGGTAAAAATACTTACAATTTGCCATTGGTCAGCACTTTTAAATGCACCTGGAATTTTGTTTATTTCATTGGCCAAATCTTCCCATTTCTTCCTTGCCATTTCCTTACCATGCAAGGCAGCAAATTTCCCTTCAGCCAAACCTTTTTCATTTTCCAGGAAAGAAAGAAGTGCGGCATGTTGTGCTGCTGTGGCTCGAGGGCCTCGTGTTTTCTTCCTAAGGAAAAATTATTAAATTACACAAAATTTTCGCTTATAATTTAATACTTATTCTTTTTTTTCCATTTTTATGCATAAACTTTTTTTTAATAATTTTATTTATTTTTTATACAACTTTGACATTCTCACATTTGTACCGATATTTATCGTTAAAATATTCTGACGATAATATTCGTT
>NW_023994168.1:472500-537500 GCF_015586225.1 Lucilia sericata
TGCATGTATAAGTGACTTTATTTACTTTTTATAGAAATAGTTTTATTTTTTTTTTTCAATTTAATCTTCTTTTAAATCTTACACCGACTCACAGTAAAATAGCTTTTCAGCCCTCTTAAAATATATATACCATTACAAACCATATTATAATATCCAACAATTTTTGGGTCTTTCGAGACAATTCAGAAATAGAACACTTTTCAAAAAGAAGTGTTAAATGAGCTTTTAATAGAATTATTGCTTTGCTTTAACATGTCTTCGAAATTGTTATGGGACTAGTGCACAGTGGGGCAGAAAGAATTTTTTTTGAAATAAATCTTGCATTTCTAAACGGCTACTCTGATCAGGATAAGATTTGACAGGGGCGTAGCCAAGGGATATTCGAGTTCAAGTTATGACAATGGACCCCACAAGTACTCCAGGGACGGCGCTATGCCGGCTCAAAAAGGTTACCTTCGAAATTTGTAAACGCGTGCCATTTTTTCGTTTCCCATCCGATATCAAAAATTTTACTTTATTTTATACTTTGGGAAAGCGCTTAGCTAGGTCTTAAAAATGCATGCTTGTATATGCTATTTACCACTTATAATTTCAAAAGATTTATTTCCAAAAAATTTCCTTTCTGACCCACCGTGTAGTGTTGTTTGCTGACGAGGCTTTAAAAAAAGTTTCAAACATTCAAAAATTTAAAACTACAACTAAACAAGACCTTTCTAGCTTTAGAAAAGGTAATCGGTAGTATTACATTTCAAATAACAACTGGTGCATTACAACAGTTGTTATTTGTAAGCGTAATTTTGCTGAGATGGTTCATACATATCGCTCATTTGCTACAAGACTACTAATCCAAAAATGAAAATCTTTTATATAGTATTTATATTTTTAAAAATGTTTCTTATTTTCGATGTCAGATTTTATTTTTCAAACCCGGCGACCTGTTTGAAAGTTATTTAAAAAATAGTAATCATAATATATCCAATGCTGTTTTACTCAAAACGACGTTTTTAGATTATGCAGATCTTGTTGTAAATGACCGATTTAATTTGAAGGGTAACAATAATAGTATTTTATCTGGGAGTTGGTATAACTTACATACTTACATTCATATGTACATTTGGAAATACTAAGTATATATTTTATATTTTTAGGAAAAAGTTGAATACATATTTTTAGTTATATTTACATCAGAATGTGTTATGAAAATTATAGCATATGGATTTGTTTTACACACTGGTTCATATTTAAGAAACGGATGGAACTTTCTGGATTTTTTTATAGTTGTAATAGGGTGTGTATAAATCTATATGATAAATAATTGTATATCTACTAAACATTAAAATTTCGTTTTTTAGTATGATTTCTACGGCTTTATCAAATTTAGTTAAGGAAGGTTTTGATGTAAAAGCGTTGAGAGCTTTTCGTGTGCTCCGGCCATTACGATTGGTGTCAGGTGTACCAAGTAAGTATACATAAGTTAATAATAATATCCGTTTATGCACATGTTGTTAAAGTTTGTATAACACATAAAATAAATGTTGTATTACAAAATGGGTATCGAATGAAAAAGGTCAATTCTCACATTTCTATTGAACTTTTTGTTTTATTTTTTAAGATCAAAAAGATACAAAAAATATAATTTATTATCCTTGAAAGTTTTTCATAAATTGTTGAACAAATATTTCTAATAAACATATTAAAATGCTGTAATATACATATGTACAGATTAGGGTCTAAGCTATATATACACGGTTGTCAGATCTTACAACGTTGGCAGAAAAATATCTAACAACTGTGTGAACTTATAATTTTTGTCTTGCAACGTTGTTTGTAAAAGCATTGTCAGTGCAAAACAATAATTTTTTCAGACATATGTATGTATAACAATCGTTTAAACACATTACGTTGCCATTGCACAGTGGGGCAGAATGAAAATTTTTTGGAAATAAATCTGGCATTTCTAAACGGCTGATCCGATCGGGATAAAATTTGGCGTGAGCGTAGCCAAGGAGTATTCGAGTTTAAGTTTTGAAGATGAACCCTGCAGATGCCCCAGGGACGGCGCTGTGGCGGCTCAAAGTAGGGTACCTACGACATGTAAAATTTTTAAACTCGTGCCATTTTTCACCCAAATACAAAGATTTTTATATTTTGTGAAAGCGCTCGACGAGATCTTGAAAAAACATGCTTGGACATACTACTTATCTCTTATAATATCCGAGTTATAGGCATTTAAAAATTTAGTGATACAAAATTTACCATACCTTGGTCCGCCTTTTTTTGAATACCGGGCGTAATTTTGGACCAAATGGACTCAATTTTTTCTTGTTAGTTAGACAACAAAATTTCCAATAATATACAAAAAATTTCAGATCAATATCGTTTACAGATCCAAAAATATACGTTTTTTAATTTAAAAATTCAAAAATTTTTAGATTTTTAGCGTTTTTTTGCCAAAAATGTGTCTTAACTCTTTCATTAATAAAATAAAATTTTTATTAAGAACATATAACAACTTTATAGTTTTCTAAAAGGTATCTTTACGCAGAACGCTTTGGCGTAAAAAACTAGTCCTATTTTTGAAAATGTTGCCACTGCGTCCTTCCGAATATGACCTATTTTTTATCAAAACTTCAACTTTGGGCGACATGTTCTAAAATCCCAAAGCTGGGATCAGAAAACTGAAAGCAGTTTTGGAAACCTCAATATGTTTTCTATTTACTCCAAAAGTATTTTCCCAGCCCTGAAAGAAATGTGGACCCTATGGGCAAAAAAGTAAAAAATCCCATTTTTGGGATTTTCATTCCTATTTTTGGGAATTGCGGGATGCCCTTTGACCTTTTCAATTTTTTTTTGCATATTCTTATTTGAAATGACAAATTTAACAAGCGTTGAAAATTTCATTGAGTTTTGTTCATAAATAAAGATTTTGTCATATATTACATATTTGTTTAATTTCTAAAACTATGATTTATATCAAAATTTTAATAGGATCGCAGATAGCTACAACAATTTAGTCCATATTTATCCCTTAATATCATTTTTTAGTTAGATATGGAAATTCTCGACCCTTTACAAAAAATTTCAAGCCAATATCTCAATTACATTCAAAAATATGTTCATTTAAACCTGTGTCCTTTAATTTCATCTTTTTCATATTTTAGTATTAAGTATGACAGAACATACATTTGGTGTTGAATAAATATTTGGACAATTTTTAAAAATTATTTAGTTAATTATTTTATTATAATATTGTATATTAAATAAAAAAAATTATAATTTTATTATGAGCCACGCACAACAACACCTAAATCACCCCACACAAATTACCTTTCCCGCCCACCGAAATATAAAACACAATTTAATACAATATCATCAGTTAGTATAATAGCTTTTTTTATTTGAACTGTTTATCTTAAACATAATACAATTAATTCTTACAACCTACTTATATAGTTAATTCCTAACACTACTTATTTTCTATAAAATAATCTGTCATATCGGTATACATATCCAGAAGGTAATATAAGTTCTTTAAATATTCCTTGTTTTGAGATGATAGAGTTTCATAACAAATCCATCTTTTTCGCATAGTTGAAAGAACAGGATCAGAAGATAGAAGTAAACTATTAAAAATATCTTCATTCTGTGATTGCCTGGAGCATTTTCTTGAGCTGAATAGTTGAACATGCTTAAAATCTCGATTCCTCGCTTCCTGGGCTTCTTCTGTTAACTCTCCAAGTGGAAGAATATTCGATTCAATTATTATTTGACCATGACACAATACTTTGTGTACTGTTGGTGTTAGTTCCCTCCATGGATACAGAGATACAAGTAATTTAGAAATTTCAGATGTGTATTCCCCAAATCGATTTTCATTAATTTTATGTTTACTATTCAGTGCCATTAAAATAGTTTTAACTCTTCGAAGCAACACCTTGTCGATTCCAGTTATTTTTGAAGTAATTTCAAAATCACGAAAAAACCTTCTCGCCGTATTACCGTCATTTGTACTACCGCAACTTGAAAGTGGTTTGTCGATGTTTAATCCCATCTGAACTTTAAATTCTTCTTGGATTCTGCTTTTTTCCGCAGCTCTCAGTTCTTTCAATTCTTCATTATTTTTTGTTGATTTAGTAGGATAGTTTGTTTTTTTTTCCTGGATCGCCTTGTATGATGGTAATATATTGTGTCCTTTTTCATGCAGAGCTCTCCTTAATATTTGGTACTTATTTCGACTGAGACCCAGTTCCAACATAAGCGCTATTGCTTCCTCTTCAGTAAAATTTGATTATGATGTTGGAGTTGGTATACTTTCCACAATTCGCTTAAGTCGTTTTGGTGATGCATTAGGAAGAATAGTTGCAATATGTACGACATCCATATGTTGGTTTTCCTTTTTCAGCATTTCGTTAAATGTATCAGCAATTTCCTCATTTGAGATTGAAAAAAGTTTTTGTGTGACCCTCTTTTTTTTTACCTTGAACATAAGTCTTCGTATGACTTGCAAGGCGCTCCTATTGATGTGTTGTAAGTTGAGATTTCCGTAGTAGTTTCCATCCAACTACAAAATTTTAATCGAAATTTCTTTTGATTTCCATCCACAGACTTACTTTTTACATCAAAAAGTTTTAAAAAGTTTTCAATTTTTGATATGCCTGTTTTGTCTACTTTTCTACTATATGTAGTTTTTATATAATTTGAAATGTCTTCAATTCTTTCTGGCCCTTTTGAAGATATACTCCATAAAACGGAACACAACTCTTCGTACTTTAATGTAATCTTCATTGTAGATTTATTAAATATGGTACTTAAAATCTGAGAAGTTTACTTATATACCAATTCTTGTCATTTCCGATACAGGTATTCCAAAGTAAAAAATTACGAATTGTCTACCTATTAACATTTAGGACTATATTACTATAACCTGTAATTCAGTCATTGATATTTCTTATTAGTGAATGAATCGAAATTATCATTACCTGTACATTTTTACCTACATGATCATAAACGAAACAGAACGAAATGATCTGTCGAAAAAATTTAGGTAAAAAATAGTTATAAATTTTTGAAAATTTAAGCATAATAGGACCTTTCAATTATAAGGATAAGCAAACAAATAGAAAATAGGTAAAGAGATAAGATTTAAATATGTTCTGTCATACTTAATACTAAAATTTGAAAAAGGTGAAATTAAAGGACACAGGTTTAAATGAACATATTTTTGAATGTAATTGAGATATTGGCTTGAAATTTTTTGTAAAGGGTCGAGAATTTCCATATCTAACTAAAAAATGATATTAAGGGATAAATATGGACTAAATTGTTGTAGCTATCTGCGATCCTATTAAAATGTTGATATAAATCATAGTTTTAGAAATTAAACAAATATGTAATATATGACAAAATCTTTATTTATGAACAAAACTCAATGAAATTTTTCAAATAAGAATATGCAAAAAAAAAATTGAAAAGGTCAAAGGGCATCCCGCAATTCCCAAAAATAGGAATGAAAATCCCAAAAATGGGATTTTTTACTTTTTTGCCCATAGGGTCCACATTTCTTTCAGGGCTGGGAAAATACTTTTGGAGTAAATAGAAAACATATTGAGGTTTCCAAAACTGCTTTCAGTTTTCTGATCCCAGCTTTGGGATTTTAGAACATGTCGCCCAAAGTTGAAGTTTTGATAAAAAATAGGTCATATTCGGAAGGACGCAGTGGCAACATTTTCAAAAAATAGGACAAGTTTTTTACGCCAAAGCGTTCTGCGTAAAGATACCTTTTAGAAAACTATAAAATTGTTATATGTTCTTAATAAAAAATTTATTTTATTAATAAAAGAGTTAAGACACATTTTTGGCAAAAAAACGCCAAAAATCTAAAATTTTTTGAATTTTTAAATTAAAAAACGTATATTTTTGGATCTGTAAACGATATTGATCTGAAATTTTTTGTATATTATTGGAAATTTTGTTGTCTAACTAACAAGAAAAAATTGAGTCCATTTGGTCCAAAATTACGCCCGGTATTCAAAAAAAGGCGGACCAAGGTATGGTAAATTTTGTATCACTAAATTTTTAAATGCCTATAACTCGGATATTATAAGAGATAAGTAGTATGTCCAAGCATGTTCAAGACCTCGTCGAGCGCTTTCAGAAAATATAAAAATCTTTGTATTTGGGTGAAAAACAAAAAAATGGCACGAGTTTAAAAATTTTACATGTCGTAGGTACCCTACTTTGAGCCGCCACAGCGCCGTCCCTGGGGCATCTGCAGGGTTCATCTTCAAAACTTAAACTCGAATACTCCTTGGCTACGCTCACGCCAAATTTTATCCCGATCGAATCAGCCGTTTAGAAATGCCAGATTTATTTCCAAAAAATTTCCTTTCTGCCCCACTGTGCATTGCCAGATATTGTGCGAATTTTATTCATCTGACAAAGGAATTACTGTCAGATAAATGTTTTTTTTGGCAACACGGTATATTAAGAGAACATATGTAGCTAACAATAATTTGACAACAGCGTGAACTGACAATTTATGTTGGCAGATAAATATATTCTCTGACAATTGTCTGGCAGTGAAATTGTAAGGGTTTCTTACAACCGTGTGAATTGACAATTTACTTGTTGAAAACAATTTTTCATTGTCAGTACATTACCATCACACAACCAGATCTGCCAACTGGCTTTATAAATCTTTTCATGGAATTATTAATATATTTTTTCTCTCATCAAATCAAATAAATTATAAAATTTTTCCCGTAAGAAAAATTATTTTTTACAATAATATAGATAAAAATATGAAATTTGACATATTACTTTCCCTACAACATAAACTGTTTAGAAAATTTTAAAGTACTTTTTCTTATTTTCATTATAATGTCATGTTAAAACTACTTTCATCAGAAAAATGATGTGATATACCACATTCATACAATACCCATTTTGACGTACTAGATCAAGCTAAAATTTCTCAAAAAAAAATATAAAAAATTACTAAAAACTGGCAATGTTGTGTAATTACACATACATTTTGTATGTATATACATTAGACTTACCGGATTTTATATGGGGAGAAAAAAATGTCGGAATTTTGTTCGTCTTAACCCCACAAAATGATTCCCCTTTCCAGATATTGAGATAGCCGAAATTTGAGCTCGATTAATAAACGTTAACACGTGCCGCTCGTCGCTCAAAGTTTGAAAAAATCCAAATTTTTGGCCAAAAAGCTAACATATGAAGCTATAACTCCAGAACGGTGAATAATAAAAACACGGTTAGTACCTCTAAAGAAAGCTAATATTGCACTTATTAATTTATATTATATACATACATAATTCTTGTTGCTTTAAGTCAAACAGATTTTGTCTCCAAAAACGTTACCTGGTCGCAGTAGGAGCATACTTCGTATATTTTGATATGTGATAAATTTTGCTATTAGGTAAATATTTTACATATTATTGTTACAGAATCATAATGTACATAGATTTAGTATTTTAAAAAGACAGAAAAATTGGTTAAAAAATGAGATTGTTATTAAAAATTCCCCAGGCCATTAACGTGTTTCAGATCACTTGATTAGGAAATGGGGGAAAAATTTAACCAATTTTGGAAAATATTTTAATAAATCTATTTTATTACATAAAATATATCTAGATTTACTCGAATATAAGTTTTTGTCCTTAAAAGATATCGTTAATGGTCTGGGGAATTTTCAATAACTTTTACATTTTTCAACCTAGTTTCGTGTTTTACATCTTTTTGAAATACTAAATCTATGTAGTAAAATATTTACCTAATAGCAACATTTACCACATAATATCAAAATATACGAAGTATGCACCTTTCGCGACAAGGTCACGTTTTTGGAGACAAAATCTGTTGTAACTCTGTTTGACTTAAAGTAACAAGAATTATTTATATAATATAAATTTTAAATTACAATACTAGCTATTAAAGTGTTTCTATTATTTACGGTTCTGGAGTTATAGCTTGATATGTTAGCTTTTTGGCCAGAAATTTGAATTTTTTCAAACTTTAAGCGACGAGTGGCACGTGTTAACGTTTATTAATCGAGCTTAAATTCAATCTCAATATCTGGAAAGGGGAATCATTTTGTGGGGTTAAGACGAACAAGATTCCAACATCGACCTTTTGCGGTCACTCTGATATACATACATATGTATATCAAATACGTACATATGTATGTAGCTTCCCTTCTTGTTGCACGGTGTTACTTGTTAAGTCAATATTTATTCTACAAAACAATAATGTCTTTTGTATTTTAGGTTTACAGGTTGTTTTAAATTCAATTCTAAAAGCCATGATACCACTGTTGCATATTGCACTGTTAGTATTGTTTGTGATAATAATTTATGCTATAATTGGTTTGGAATTATTTTCGGGAAAGCTACATAAAACGTGTCGAAACCCTACAACCGGTGAATATTTAGGAGATTTAGATGAATTACATCCATGTGGTGTTGGATTTCCATGTCCTGAAAAATATGTGTGCTTTGATGAATGGGTCGGTCCCAATTGGGGCATTACGAATTTTGATAACTTTGGTTTATCAATGTTAACAGTGTTTCAATGCGTTACCTTGGAAGGTTGGACGGATGTTTTGTACAATGTAAGTATAACAAAATTAATTATTCGTTTCTACGTTATATCGTTTATACGAGTTAATTTTTAAATTCCAACGTTATTGTAGTCTTATTCTTTCAAAACTTTTCAATTTGCATAGTTACAAATTCATTGAAGTTTGCCAGTTGTACAATGAAAATCATATTATGTATATATTACTGTTAATTGTTACTACCTTTCGGATCAAAAGTAATTGAAAAGTACTGAGTTAAAAAACTAATAAAACCTCTTTTCACTACTTCTTCATTAGCATTTTAAGTCATTATTTTAACACGGTAATGTCATTGGAGGCAAGTACTTCCACGCTCGCTTACAAAAAAGGAGTTAAGCAAGTACTTGCAATTTCACTCACAAAGAAGATGTTTAGTAAGTTTTATTTTTCAATAATAAAAATAGTCAACTAGAATACGAATCAGCGACTTCGGTTGCTTAGTCAAATATTCTACTCACTGCACCACTGCTTAGCTATTTTATTGCGCGTCAAATAATTGTTTTCACATACAACTTTAATTTTGTTTCCTTTTTTTTGTAAAACACAATTCTTAACACACAAATGTGCAAACAAAATGACAAAGCCGGAAATATAGTACTTCTATATCAGATTATAAGAAAGTCATTACTAGAGTATTTCAAAGTAATGCAGACGGTAAGTAGTAGTCATTGAAAAGTAAATAGTTATGGAAGTACAACCCATTACCGAGTTTTTGCTAGGTATATATTCAAAGGTCAATTTATCCCTCCTATGACAACGTCCATATACCTAACGAATCATTAATATCTTCAGATCTGTGTAAGTTCACAGCAAAAATAAAACGAAGTACTTCCAAAAGAATAACATATATCACCACTTCAAAAGTAGCACTATGTAAATTTTTTACCTTCAGGGGAAGTGATGTTTAAAGACTTCCAAAGAAGTGAAAATAATTGTATTTTTTCAATGCTGAAGATATATTTTTTGGTCTTACATTTTATGAGATAAAAAATTTTGTTGTTGGTCTTTTGTATTAAATGTGTCTATTACCCTTATTAATGTTAATATTATTTAAGTTAAATTAGTTGTATTCTATAATACTACAATTTTACTTCCGAATAACTTCCAAAAAAAAAAAAAAAACATAAAAATTACTTCTTGAGAATGACTTCAGAAGTAGTGAATTTGGAATCGAATAAAAATAACATCCCTCCTTTGACAAGCCTGTGTTAAAATCATTACTTCTTCAGGTCCTTTTCAATACATCCATGGAGTAAATTCAACTTCTTTTTCGCTTCTTTGGAAGTTCTTTTTTTTGCTGGGTTTGTTTTCTTATTATAGTACATATAGGCATTTCTAAGTTTAATTTTGTGCAATTTTTACTTTCAAAGATAATTGCAAAAACCAGGGTGTTCGAACGCTACAAAAAAAAAAGTTGTTTTTGGGCAACAATTCAATTGTCGATTTCTGCGAAACCTGAGGTCATATTGTAATGGGACTAATTTTAAAATGTTGTTAACTAATGTCTCCTTAAAGTGGTTATAATTTTGCTCAAAAATTATTTATATATTTTTTAAATTTAATTTTAATGTTCGAACGCGACATTTTTTTCCTTCATGACATTTATGTTGTTCCTGTTGATGCTTTGAAAATATACATACAATCGCTTAAGCAAATGCAAAAGATGTAAGAAAATACGGTCGGCCATGATCGACCGATTAACGTACTTCGGCAATTGATTGATAAAAATAAAGAAGTGGTGTTATATAAAACTTACTTTTGCCTAATTTGAGCACAATACTAGTGTTAATTAGAGAAAATCAAATTTGCTAAAAATCGGCAGTACGGTTGATGATTACACCGTCCGACAAAAACAGGATCATTTCGTGATCCTGTTTCCTTTTAAAAATACTTCAAAGTTTTAAAAAGTACATTTTTCAAAAAATATTTTAAAATACTTTGACTGATCAAACAACGTCAAATTTGATGTCAAGCGAACAAGAAGATTTGGGAAATACTTTGTATTATTTTTATTTTATACTGTCAGGATAAAAATCTGTCAAAAATGTATTTTAAAATTTTTATCCTTTAAAAAAAATTTTTGAAACACATTTTTTACATCTTATTATTCTGGCAGAATATAAAAAAATAACACAAAATATTTTACAACTCTTCTTATTAGCATTGTTTGATCAGTGAAAGTATCTTAAAATATTTTTTAAAAAATTTACTTTTTAAAACTTTGAAGTCCTTTAAAAAATTCACAGGATCACTAAATGAAAAACTAAATCGCAGTTTTTATCAATTAAATCAGTGCTGCCCATACACATACTGTTACACATCAATTTGTATTGGTAAAGCAGCAGAGAACAAAATGTAACCCAAAATAAAACTGTACTAATAAAATGACTGCAAACTAAAAAGTATATTCTGACTGTCAAATTGATATTATGAATTTTGACAGACAGCGTACATTAAAGTTCATATATAAAAAACTATCAGCTGTACTATCTCATTCATCTACATAAATTCGGCTTTCTCAAAATTTTGTTGTTGTATTTCTGTGTGGATTTTAAAAAAGTTGCGTGCATATCTTACTTCGACAAATGCTGCTCAGCAACTGAGTTGATTTTGTTTTGCAAGTTGAGCAGTGTGAATATTTTGGCATTTTTGCAGCTAGATTTAGCATTTTTTATTATGATTTAGCTGTAAAATTTTAATTTAGCATTTGGCATTTTATTTAGCATTTTTATAAAATATTTTTAGCATTTTTAGCTTTTTTTGCAATTTTAGTATATAAACAAAAAAAGACAAATTTTTGCAAAAAAGATTTATATTGGAAATAGGTTTAACCGGAAAATTTCAGAATTAAATGTCTACCCAAACACAAGCAACAAGAAATATGAGAAATGTAATAATTTACACTGTAATTCAAAATAATGCAAAAAGATTCATGAAGATAAATAACTTAAAATTACGCCAACACAAGTGAATACTTTAAAATGTTGTATTCTAAAATATTTTTCTAGAACCCAATGCTTTTTTAAATTCGAGGTGATAGAAATAATTCAAGAGTTTTCATATATTTTTACAAATACGTTCAGTACGCTATTTAAAAACTAATACTTTTTGTTTGCTCATGGAATGACACATATAATTTTGGAAAAGGCTATGTAAGGCGGTTAATTAATAAATTTTATTTTTTCCTATACGAAATAAAGAGGTTTTAATTTTTATCATCCTTCAGGAGTTCTTGTTAATTTATTGAAAATAAGTATTGAAAAAAATCAATAATATATAATTAAGACTTTCTCATCCTACTTTCTGTTCTTTTTATTTTTACCAAATTTTTAGTAATTTTGTTGTCACGTTTTTTTCCGAAAAAATCTTGGAAATATGAGTTATAAACCTGACATCTATTCACCGAGATTTAAAATTATTTCAACGGAATTTTCAATATTTTTGTGACATGAAAACCATTTTTAAAGTGTTTTGAGGAAGACAAATAAAATTGTTTATATAAAAAAAGTAAAACTAGAAATATTATACTTTTCCTTCTGAAAACACATATAGGTTTTATACCATGAGCAACTAGTGTAATTAATAGAGTTTTAATGTAATTTTTGCATTCAGAAATATTTTAAAGTTAGAGACATTACATATTGCTAAATTTACAAAAATTTTGAAATAATTTTTAGCATTTCTGTTTATCTTAATACCACGGAACTTAATTTTTTACCCTACTCCACTATACTACGTTTGAGTATACTAATCGGTTATGAATCATTTTCTGAATCGATTAAGCCATATAAGTCTGACGTCTGGTAGAGGTTGAAATTTTCAAAACAATAAGCACGTATGCTTTTTGATCCAATGACAAAACCTTTTAAAAATGGTTAAAGTCCGTCCTTTATTTTACCTAGCCCCCATACATATACAAATGTATAAAGCCTTTCTCAGAAAATTAGTTTAAATATATCGGAACCAAGGTTCAATTCAACATAAATGCTTTATTACGAAAAATAAATCAAATTTTTACTCATATGGTCAACCACGGCAGAATATACTTTCTTAATTGTTATAAATAACAATGAATTTCAGTTACAAATTAATATGAATTGTTCATAAAAACACTTAAAATATTTTAGCATTTTTTTTGGCATTTAAAATCAATTTAGCATTTTTTCTAGCATTATTTTGGATGGGATTTAGCCGCAACATTTTTTGAGATCTGGTCACACTGAAGTTGAGAGATAATCAACTAACACATGCTCAAATAAGAAAATACACAAGCAGCGTTGCCACCAGTGTTACCATATGTCAAGTTTTCCCTTTTTTTGCAAGTTTTTTGAGATTCAAAAAAGTTTTCAAGTTTTATTCCAATAAAAAAAGTTTTTTGAAAATTTATACAGTTTTTCAGTTTTTATTTTATTTAATCAATAAATAAGTTTAAAATAAAAAAACAATGTTTACCATTAACAAAATAATATTTTATACCATTAATATTCGAGATATTCCTAAAAACTGAAAAAAATTTACCGGTGTTGATGACCTTAATCCCTTAGAATAGACGTTAAGGACACAATGCACTTCGACCATATTGTAGAGATTTTGTGCAGCCCATTGGTTCACCATACTAGGCCAAATTCGCGCATGAAGATAAATGGATTAATCGGTGAGTGTTTGAAGATATCATCTGGGTCTGGGTAAGACAAAATCTTCGTGTTTCGAGTTCCCAATGACGGGTAGTTACAAAAGTTCAGAGGTTTCCTCTTGTAGTACACAGAATCTACATAAATTCATCATGACATTTCAAGTGTAAATTTATGGTGTCTAAGACCACAATATCCAGTAATTCCTTGCTACTGATGCTAAGGAAAAGTTCTGTACCAATTATCATTAAGCTATTTAAAATTCCTCAATTTGCTCATTTTTTCACTAATTTTTCTTGGGTATTTTGTAATTTTAGTACAAAAAAAAATTTTTTTGTTGAAAAAAGTTTTTTTCATAAAAATAAAAAGTTTTCTTCAAAAAATATATGGCAACACTGGTTGCCACTCACAATTTATTTTTCTTACCAAAGTTCCGACAAAAAACTACCAAAACGTTCCAAAAACTACCAAATTTTTCCTTAGGGACAATTGCTTCTGTTTAGAGTTTCATTATTTTTAAAACTAATGTAATATCATACAATGATTTGTTCCAAAGAGACAATGGTTTACTTTTACGTAATTGCTGTAATGCTGTTTTCGCAAAATTTGTACCAAAATCATTCCCGAGAAAATAGTAGTGTGCGACCGAATGTTCGGGTACGGGTTCGGAGTTCGGTAAAAAGTGAGGTTCGGTCAATGTTCGGTGTTCGGCGAAATTTTGACCGAACACCGAACGCCGAACTTTTTATAAAATGTTTTTTTTTATTATATTTTTATATCATCAAAAAGTTGTAAAAATGCTGAAAATCTGTTTAGAGGAGTTATCATACATCCTGGCTGTACAATAAATTTCGGATATACATAGGTACAAAACGCCTTTTTAACCGTTCGTTTTTTCGGCTGATTTGAAAAACTGTTAACCAGAAACTGATTAAAAAGCTAAGAAAAGTGAAACATTTAATTTGAATTATCTAGTTTCGATTATAAATCTTTGATTTCATTTGTAACATCGCAATTTTCTAGGTTCTTATTCTCAAACGATCTAGACATGTCTGTCAGTCAGTCAGTCTCTTGAAAGAACGGTAGGAACTAAACTATTGTTGCAGTTTGATTGGTATTCCAAATGGACAAAATCGGTTTACATTTGGACATGGCCTCCATATAATGTTCGCTTTAGAAAATTACTAACGTTCATAACAGGCTTAAAAATATATATGAAATTATACTAAAATTTTTTTATGAACCAAAATTTCATATAAATTGGCAAATTGAAATTTGCGAATTGTGTTAAGTATTGTATATTTATTTTTTTATTTTTTTAAAAACTTATTTTACTGATTCGATAAAATTCATTTTGATTTCGATACATATTTAAAACGAAATTTTGATCACATTGGATCATAATATCATGTATAACAATATTATGATAAATACAAAAATATCATGATGAAATATTTTGACGGTATTTAATCATATGATATTTTAAAATTGTTACAGTAACGACTACAATCATAATTTTAATCATAATATGTTGCTCTTAGAACATGGTTATCACAACCATGTTTTTTCTCAGCGTGCTCTTACAGATAATTATATCATTGTCAATAAATCGTTTAAAAAGCAAAAATAAAAAAGTATTATTTTTCATTTAAAAAAAGTTCGTGTTCACCGAACTTTGAAAACCGAACAAAGTTCGGGTTCGGCCAAACTTTCAAATTTACCGAAGTTCGGGAAATTTTGAGTTCGGTCGGACTCTAGAAAATAGTAATAGTATTATATTCGGCTATGAAGAATCATATATGTATATCCACCATAAGCATCTATCGTATAAATTGAGGACTTTATGGATAAATCCTTCTATTATTTTACGGTTAACTAATTTGCTATTTATTGATAATAAAATTATTTTCCTAAAAGGGGCTATATGACTGTAATAGGATCAATTGTGGACCAATCGACATAGATTTCGGTTCTTAAAAAACTGTTTCAACAGACAGACGGGCGGACATAGCTATATCGTCTTAGAATCTAATTGGAACCTAGAAAAAATATATACTTACAAACGGAATCACAAAATCAATATACTCTAATATTTTTATACCCATCAAAAAAGATTGGGGTATATTAATTTTCTGATTCCGTTTGTAAGGTATATATATTAGGGTGATCGATTATTCGACATTTTCCAAAAACCGGTTTTCGAATAGTTCGAATAGTTGACATTTAAAAAGAACCGGTTGATATTTTTCAAATTCAGAAAAAACCGGTTAACCGGTTTTTCATTATAAATAAAAAAACATATTTTAATTTGAAAAACTTAATGTTTATGTTTAAATTTGATTAATAAAACATGGCCCGAAATGATTTTTAACAGTTTAAAAGATTATAACTTTAGATCTAGTCGTCTGATTTACATTATTTCTTTAATATAAAAAAATTAGGAAAAAAGTGGGACACTTCTGTTAAACATAAGGTACTATGTAATCATAGCTTATTTTAAAAGCCCTGTTTAGGAAATTTGCATAGGCATTCCAACACTTCCATAAAATTTCAGCCGTAAATTAATTATTGTAATTGGAATATAATCTTAAGATTGATAACATTTTATCAAATAGTTATCAATTTTACAAATAAATTTTTTTTAATTAATTAGGAAAATCAAAAAAGTTTAACCAAAGGAGCTTTAGAAAAATATACGCTAGCTCCTCGACTCGAATATTTTTAAAATTTAGGCGGGCTGTATTATTATTTACTTAAAAATTTCATTTAAATAATCTTTGAATACAAAGCAAATAAAAGTATTCGAAACCGGTTTTTAAAAAGTGAAAAAACCGGGTTATTCGATATTCGAAAAATCAACATTAAGAAAAAACCGACACTGGTAAAGCAGAAAAAACCGGTTTTAAAACCGGTTGAAAAATCGAGTCGATCACCCTAATATATATTCATTTATGAACCTGGCTTCTTAGAAAAAAATGAATTAGTGTGGCCTCCAGTAGGTTAGTGGTTTATGTTATAGCTGAGGCATTGGTTAGGAAGTTCACAACGGGACCGATGCAGACGTAGAAGTATTCCTTCGGATTTTATGTAACATCCTCATTTCAAACTAACTAACTTACTAACATTCATGAATCAGAAATGTTGAAATACATAGAAACGTAATATTTTCTTAGAACAAACAATATAAACTTAACAAGGATAAACTTAAGATTGACGTATTTATTGAAATTCTTATTACTTTGTCATAACAAGGTCAGAAATGTTTATAAATTCATATGCATGAGATCAAAATTATCTCATCCTACCAAATTTGGACCAAAATTTATACCTACCAACCAAACTACCAAAAGTCGTTGCAGAGATTTGAAACTACCAATTTTGGTCCAATTGGACCAAAGTGGCAACGCTGTACACAAGTAAGTTTATAGTGTAGGTGAGTCAACGCAACGTCAGCAGAAATTTCTTGCCCTATCTCGCGTGATAGGGAATCGCGATTTGTTGCAACATTGAATTAAATTTATAGTTTCAGATGTATATCATTCGGTTCGTATCTAATATTGAGTGTCGGACGGTGCACAGTGGGGCAGAATGGAAATTTTTTGGAAATAAATCTGGCATATCTAAACGGCTGATCCGATCAGGATAAAATTTGTCGTGAGCGTAGCCAAGGAGTATTCGAGTTTAAGTTTTGAAGATGAACCCTGCAGATGCCTCAGGGACGGCACTGTGGCGGCTCAAAGTAGGGTACCTACGACATGTAAAATTTTTAAACTCGTGCCATTTTTTTGTTTTTCACCCAAATACAAAGATTTTTATATTTTCTGAAAGCGCTCGACGAGGTCTTGAACATGCTTGGACATACTACTTATCTCTTATAATATCCGAGTTATAGGCATTTAAAAATTTAGTGATACAAAATTTACCATACCTTGGTCCGCCTTTTTTTGAATACCGGGCGTAATTTTGGACCAAATGAACTCAATTTTTTAGACAACAAAATTTCCAATAATATACAAAAAATTTCAGATCAATATCATTTACAGATACAAAAATATACGTTTTTTAATTTAAAAATTCAAAAAATTTTAGATTTTTGCCGTTTTTTGCCAAAAATGTGTCTTAACTCTTTTATTAATAAAATAAAATTTTCAGATCAATATCATTTACAGATACAAAAATATACGTTTTTTAATTTAAAAATTCAAAAAATTTTAGATTTTTGCCAAAAATGTGTCTTAACTCTTTTATTAATAAAATAAAATTTTCGTTAAGAACATATAACAATTTTATAGTTTTCTAAAAGTTATCTTTACGCAGAACGCTTTGGCGTAAAAAAACTTGTCCTATTTTTTGAAAATGTTGCCACTGCGTCCTTCCGAATATGACCTATTTTTTATAAAAACTTCAACTTTGGGCGACATGTTCTAAAATCCCAAAGCTGGGATCGGAAAACTGAACGCAGTTTTGGAAACCTCAATATGTTTTCTATTTACTCCAAAAGTATTTTCCCAGCCCTGAAAGAAATGTGGACCCTATGGGCAAAAAAGTAAAAAATCCCACTTTTGGGATTTTCATTCCTATTTTTGGGAATTGCGGGATGCCCTTTGACCATTTCAATTTTTTTTTTTTTTTTTGCATTTTCTTATTTGAAATGACAAATTTAACAAGCATTGAAAATTTCATTGAGTTTTGTTCATAAATAAAGATTTTGTCATATATTACATATTTGTTTAATTTCTAAAACTATGATTTATATAAAAATTTTAATAGGGTCGCAGATAGCTACAACAATTTAGTCCATATTTAACCCTTAATATCATTTTTTAGTTGGATATGGAAATTCTCGACCCTTTACAAAAAATTTCAAGCCAATATCTCAATTACATTCAAAAATATGTTCATTTAAACCTATGTCCTTTAATTTCATCTTTTTCATATTTTAGTATTAAGTATGACAGAACATATTTAAATCTTATATTTACCTATTTTCTATTTGTTTGCTTATCCTTATAATTGAAAGGTCCTATTATGCTTAAATTTTAAAAAATGTATAACTATTTTTTACCTAAATTTTTCGTTTATGATCATAATTTCGATTCATTCACTAATAAGAAATATCAATGACTGAATTACAGGTTATATTAATATAGTCCTAAATGTTAATAGGTAGACAATTCGTAATTTTTTACTTTGGAATACCTGTATCGGAAATGACAAGAATTGGTATATAAGTAAACTTCTCAGATTTTAAGTACCATATTTAATAAATCTACAATGAAGATTACATTAAAGTATGAAGAGTTGTGTTCCGTTTTATGGAGTGTATCTTCAAAAGGGCCAGATAGAATTGAAGACATTTCAAATTATATAAAAACTACATATAGTAGAAAAGTAGACAAAACAGGCTTATCAAAAATTGAAAACTTTTTGATGAAAAAAGTAAGTCTGTGGATGGAAATCAAAAGAAATTTCGATTAAAATTTTGCAGTTGGATGGAAACTACTACGGAAATCTCAACTTACACCACATCAACAGGCAAGGCGCTCGCAAGTCATACGAAGACTTATGTTCAAGGTAAAAAAAGAGGGTCACACAAAAACTTTTTTCAATCTCAAATGAGGAAATTGCTGATACATTTAACGAAATGCTGAAAAAGGAAAACCAACCTATGGATGCCGTACATATTGCAACTATTCTTAGTAATGCATCACCAAAACGACTTAAGCGAATTGTGGAAAGTATACCAACTCCAACATCACAATCAAATTTTACTGAAGAGGAAGCAATAGCGCTTATGTTGGAACTGGGTCTCAGTCGAAATAAGTACCAAATATTAAGGAAAGCTCTGCATGAAAAAGGACACAATATATTACCATCATACAAGGCGATCCAGGAAAAAAAAACAAACTATCCTACCATCACCTATTGCTGTTAATGATGTGGAAGCTTGTATTGATATATCATCTTTGCTCGAAAACACAGCATCAAGAATTGTGTCAGACTTTTCAGAAGACCAACTAAGCAAAATTCATAACTGTGATGTTGTCTTAATGTGTAAGTGTGGATGTGACGGTTTATCAGCACTTCCAGAATACAAACAAGCTTGTGGAAGTCGGACATTAGCAGACTACAAAAGTGTATTTATGTCATCATTAGTGCCATTATGAATTCGTTCATATTCCCTTAATCCATCATCGTCAAGCATCGGAAATTCATTTGAAGATATATGGATCAATACAACTCCGGGTTCAAAAAATTTTTGTAGACCCATTGGATTTGAATATATAAAGGAGTCAAAGAAAACAACAAAAGATTTAGTGGAATATTTAAAAGATGAAATAAATGCACTGGAGCCCATTTGCATAAAAATAAAGGAATTCTCTATTAACGTATCATATCAGCTAAGCTTAACAATGATTGATGGAAAGGTCAGCAATGCCATAACAGAAACTTTTTCCTTCTGGAGATGCTCAATATGTAATGAGAAAAAGTCGCAATTCTCAAATATAAACAAAAGCAGAAGTATTAATGAAGAAGTCCTGTCTTTCGGAATTTCACCACTTCATGCCAGAATACGATTTTTGGATTACTTTTTACACATAGCATACGACCTCAAATATAGAAGTGTGCCAGAGAATCTTACTAAATCAACAAAAAATAATGAAGAATTGAAAGAACTGAGAGCTGCGGAAAAAAGCAGAATCCAAGAAGAATTTAAAGTTCAGATGGGATTAAACATCGACAAACCACTTCCAAGTTGCGGTAGTACAAATGATGGTAATACGGCGAGAAGGTTTTTTCGTGATTTTGAAATTAATTCAAAAATAACTGGAATCGACAAGGAGTTGCTTCGAAGAGTTAACACTATTTTAATGGCACTGAATAGTAAACATAAAATTAATGGAAATCGATTTGGGGAATATACATCTGAAATTTCTAAATTACTTGTATCTCTGTATCCATGGAGGGAACTAACACCAACAGTACACAAAGTATTGTGTCATGGTCAAATAATAATTGAATCGAATATTCTTCCACTTGGAGAGTTAACAGAAGAAGCCCAGGAAGCGAGGAATCGAAATTTTAAGCATGTTCAACTATTCAGCTCAAGAAAATGCTCCAGGCAATCACAGAATGAAGATATTTTTAATAGTTTACTTCTATCTTCTGATCCTGTTCTTTCAACTATGCGAAAAAGATGGATTTGTTATGAAACTCTATCATCTCAAAACAAGGAAGATTTAAAGGACTTATATTACCTTCTGGATATGTATACCGATATGACAGATTATTTTATAGAAAATAAGTAGTGTTAGGAATTAACTATATAAGTAGGTTGTAAGAATTAATTGTATTATGTTTAAGATAAACAGTTCAAATAAAAAAAGCTATTATACTAACTGATGATATTGTATTAAATTGTGTTTTATATTTCGGTGGGCGGGAAAGGTGGTTTGTGTGGGGTGATTTAGGTGTTGTTGTGCGTGGCTCATAATAAAATTATAATTTTTTTATTGTATATACAATGTTATAGTCTTTAATAAAATAATTAACTAAATAATTTTTAAAAATTGTCCAAATATTTTATTCAACACCAAATGTATGTTCTGTCATACTTAATACTAAAATATGAAAGAGATGAAATTGAAGGACACAGGTTTAAATGAACATATTCTTGAATGTAATTGAGATATTGGCTTGAAATTTTTTGTAAAGCGTCGAGAATTTCCATATCTAACTAAAAAATGATATTAAGGGATAAATATGGACTAAATTGTTGTAGCTATCTGCGACCCTATTAAAATTTTGATATAAATCATAGTTTTAGAAATTTAACAAATATGTAATATATGACAAAATCTTTATTTATGAACAAAACTCAATGAAATTTTTCAAATAAGAAAATGCAAAAAAAAAAATTGAAAAGGTCAAAGGGCATCCCGCAATTCCCAAAAATAGGAATGAAAATCCCAAAAATGGGATTTTTACTTTTTTGCCCATAGGGTCCACATTTCTTTCAGGGCTGGGAAAATACTTTTGGAGTAAATAGAAAACATATTGAGGTTTCCAAAACTGCTTTCAGTTTTCTGATCCCAGCTTTGGGATTTTAGAACATGTCGCCCAAAGTTGAAGTTTTGATAAAAAATAGGTCATATTCGGAAGGACGCAGTGGCAACATTTTCAAAAAATAGGACAAGTTTTTTACGCCAAAGCGTTCTGCGTAAATATACCTTTTAGAAAACTATAAAATTGTTATATGTTCTTAAAGAAAATTTTATTTTATTAATAAAAGAGTTAAGACACATTTTTGGCAAAAAAACGGCAAGAATTTTAAATTAAAAAACGTATATTTTTGGATCTGTAAATGATTTTGATCTGAAATCTTTTGTATATTATTGGAAATTTTGTTGTCTAACTAACAAGAAAAATTGAGTCCATTTGGTCCAAAATTACGCCTGGTATTCAAAAAAAGGCGGACCAAGGTATGGTAAATTTTGTATCACTAAATTTTTAAATGCCTATAACTCGGATATTATAAGAGATAAGTAGTATGTCCAAGCATGTTTTTTCAAGATCTCGTCGAGCGCTTTCACAAAATATAAAAATCTTTGTATTTGGGTGAAAAACAAAAAAATGGCACGAGTTTAAAAATTTTACATGTCGTAGGTACCCTACTTTGAGCCGCCACAGCGCCGTCCCTGGGGCATCTGCAGGGTTCATCTTCAAAACTTAAACTCGAATACTCCTTGGCTACGCTCACGCCAAATTTTATCCCGATCGGATCAGCCGTTTAGAAATGCCAGATTTATTTCCAAAAAATTTCCATTCTGCCCCACTGTGCGGTGTTATATAAATTGTAGATATACCGATTTTTGTAGAAATACTAGTATATTTAAAGAAATTATGAGCTCAAAATAATTATTTAGGGGTCCGATTGTATGGGACCTAAGAGAAATAATGGAATGATTTTATTTAGTAATTCATAATATTTCGCAAAATTGAATTTTTCAACTAAATATTATAATATTTTAAAGATTTTCAAACATTTCGGTTAACCGGTTTTTTTACATATATACTCGGTTAACCGATAAACCGGTTTTCTACAAATTGTAAATTTTCGGTTAACCGAAAAACCGGTTTTTCCAAAAGTCGGTTTTTTTTTGTTTTCGCTCAAGATTATCTCATTTTAATAAAGGTTTATTTATATTTTTAATCGCCATTGTGGCTATATCAAAGTATTTACCTAGTATAATATAAAAAATTGTTTTCTTTTTTAGATACAAGATGCTATGGGTTCAAGCTGGGAATGGATTTATTTCGTTTCTATGGTGATATTAGGTGCATTTTTCGTCATGAATCTAATTCTTGGTGTGTTGTCTGGTGAATTTTCTAAGGAACGTACTAAAGCCAAAAATCGTGGCGATTTTCAAAAGCTACGAGAAAAGCAACAAATTGAAGATGATCTGCGTGGTTATTTAGACTGGATAACGCAGGCTGAAGATATTGAACCCGATACCGATGGTCAATTAATATCAGATGGAAAAACTAAAACCGCAAATGAAATGGAATCACCAAATCAGTTGGGAGAACACGATCATGGATATGAAACACAACAGACTGAGTCATGGTTTCGTAAGAAGAAGAAAGATTTGGATCGCGTAAACCGCCGCCTTAGAAGATCGTGTCGAAAGGCAGTTAAATCTCAAGCATTTTATTGGTTAATTATAGTTTTGGTATTTTTAAATACGGGAGTACTGGCAACAGAGCACTATAAACAGCCCTCCTGGCTAGATCAATTTCAAGGTATGAAAAATTTAATAAAAAAAATTAACTTAAAGTATTGCTCAAAATTATGCCACTACCACTAGTGTTGCCAACAATGGTCAAGCAAAACGAGCGCGAAAAAACGTTTTCTTTAGTAAAATAATGTTTATTTCAATAAAAATTGCACATCATATTGCTCATTTATTACAAGACTGGCATATACTCCAAACTTCTTTTTTTTTTTTTTTGAACTAAGGGCTACAAAACATGCTTCATACTATATAGATTTATCAAAATTATATGTCTATTATTTTCGGTTAGTTAGATTTTTAGATATAAAAGTAGAAACTAAAACTAATGTTTTGACGGATATTAGATACATAAATAAAAATTAAATTTCAATTTAGATGAGAAACATATTAACCTACACTATCTGAATCTGATTTACTTTTTCAAATCCCTCGTGATACAACCATTAAAAGGTAGACTCAGTAGGGAAAGTCGTCAATTTTCTTTCTTATTATATCAAATAAAAAAGAACTGAAAAGAAAAGATTTTCAATGATTTTGCGTTCTATGTTATTTTAAAAATAGTAAAATGTCATTAAACATGATACAGCCTATCACACCACACTACCAACTGACCTACCGATGCATCCACACCCAAATTGAAAACTGTACAAAACTTTTGAAATATTATTTTTTTTTTTTGCTAAATCTATATATCTTTAAACAAAACCATTTCAAACCAGTCAAAATTTACTGTTCATCTCTGTATAAAAAAAAACAAATACATATTAAAATTTTTCAAGTTCTTGAAAAATGTTTAATTTCACTGATCTTAGTGAGTAATATACATAGCTTTTTTTTAACGTATATTGAACAACAGTGTCCCATTTCCGTCAAAGAGTTATTTATGTTAGGTTTCTAAAATTTAAAACAGTGTTTTAAATTTTAGTATGGACTATTAAACTGATCCAACAAAAAGTTGTACACATAAAAACCACTTCAAACCAGTCAAAATTTACTGTTCATCTCTGTATAAAAAAAAAAAAAAAACAAATACATATTAAAATTTTTCAAGTTCTTGAAAAATGTTTAATTTCACTGATCTTAGTGAGTAATATACATAGCTTTTTTTAACGTATATTGAACAACAGTGTCCCATTTCCGTCAAAGAGTTATGTATGTATGTTAGGTTTCTAAAATTTAAAACAGTGTTTTAAATTTTAGTATGGACTATTAAACTGATCCAACAAAAAGTTGTACACATAAAGTGATGAAAAAATTATTATTAACCTTATAGAGAAAATGTTAAAAATTAATTAACTTAATTAATTCCTGAAAATCACAAAATAAGATTTAAAATATTATAACAAGCACTAAATGCACTGTCATAAAATTAGAAAAGCACCTCAATAGTGCCTTTTTGAAAAAGGGCACCATGAGAAAAATTCACCGCGTTTGGCACATCAAAAAGCTCCGCATTTAGTGCTAAAAGCACTAAGTTGGCAACACTGACTACCACATTTAATTTTTGATCATTCAGAGGGGGTAATAAATAGAAACACTCTTTTTATATTTTATTTTCAAACGTTATAAAACATATAGATTTTTGTACCCGGCTTTGCCCGGAGTTTTAAATGGTTTCAAAACATTATACATACTTAAGTATTCTTCCGTTAGAGTAAACTAAAAAATCTGCTATGTGTCCATAGATCAATTTATGCACATTGTCAGAGAATTTTCGCTCTGAAATTTTTTAACGTTCATTAAAAAATTCAAAATTATAACTCTATTACTATCTACCCAGCAAAAAATCAGAAATTTTTGGTAATGGCCAGTAGTTATTTTACATTATTTGGTCATGACTGTTCATTATCATCCACATTATTTCATTTAGCTGAATAGATTATTACTGGTAAAGGCAATAGGGCATCGAGGAATTTTTATACCCTACACCACTTTAGTGGGGAGGGTATATTGGGTTTGTGCTGATGTTTGTAACGCACAATAATATTGGTCCTATACCCACCTTAAAGTATACCAATAATTTTCTGAGTCGATTTAGCTATGTCCGTCCGTCTGTCCGTCCATGTAAATGTTGTAATCAAACTACAGGTCGCAATTTGGTACATGATCTTCTATTGACGAAGCCTATTGAAAATGGTTAAGATCGGTCCATTATTTCACCTAGCCCCCACACAACTGAACCCCTGAATAGGGCTTGTAAACCTTGTAATCAAACTACAGGTCGCAATTTTGATGATAATTCAATGAAATTTGGCGCATGATCTTCTACAGTACCGAAGATAAAGCCTTTTGAAAATGGTTAACATCGGTCCATTATTTCACCTAGGCCCCATACAACTGAACCCCTGAATAGGGCTTGTAAACGTTGTAATCAAACTACAGGTCGCAATTTTGATGATAATTCAATGAAATTTGGCACATGATCTATGGCACCGGAGACAAAGCCTATTGAAAATGGTTAAAATCGGTCCATTATTTCACCTAGCCTCCATACAACAGAATCACGAAAAGGGCTTCTGAGCTTATAATTATGTTAAATATACCTGTATAGCGATAAAAAGCGGCTTGCCAAATTTCATAAAGATCGGGCCTCATTACTTGGATGTCCAAAATTAACTTATAAACACAAATATCGCGATGAAATTCAGCACAAATAAATATTATATAAATATACTCACAAAATTTTATCGGTCTAGGTCCATATTTGCCCCAAGCCCCCACATAAAGCATCTTTCAGAAAATTAGTTTTGAACCTCGTCGAACAAAATAATTAGTTATTCACCCCAAGATTAATTAGTTTCCACGTGATTCCAATATTACTTTCTAGCTTACTAGGTAATGAAAGTGTTTGCTGGGTAGTTAGCTAAAACTAAAATATACATTTCAACTTAGGAGAAAGAATAATTCTTGACTTAAATCATAAAGTGCTAAGTTTTCTTCTTTATGTTTCAAGAAATGTAGAAGGTCTCCTTATGAAGAACTTGTTATTTAATTGTTTGTGATCATATAAAGCGTACCCGGCGTTGCCCTGGTTTCTTCTAAAAGTAAAGAGAATATTTTTCTATCTGTAACGACTACACCTTTTGCAATAGATGTCAAAATTTAGTTTATAACGATAAAATAGTTATTATATTTTTCTGCATTTTGTTTAATACTTAGAGTCAGTTTCTGGACCAAAATGTCCCTTAATAATTTACAAATTGAAAATTAACTTTAATTAGAAAATTTTGACTAATTTTTAGAAACATTTAGGGAACTTTTTTTGAGAAATTAAACTGAAATCATCATTCTCAATCACTGGTAGGGAACTAAGGACACTTTCAAATTAGTTGTTCTATTTTTCCCATGTGCAGTAGATTTAAAGAACTCTTCAGTTTAAATTCGGTCACACTGTACTTTTAATTGTAGTGGCCCTGGTGTATAGAGGCAAAAGGCTTTAATTTCGGAATTTGTAATTGGAAAATATGTGCTGGAGTTATGAAAAAAGTTGTGCAGAATTTTTGGTGGATAATTTTCTAAAAGTATAAAAAATATCGAAAGATCAAGTTATCCAAATTTTATATGAACAATGCTTTCTATGCATCGTTTGAGAGGTCTACCTATATAAGATTTGCAAAAGTGCTGTCTTTCGGGACACTCTAATGAGTAGTCAAATTCACATCTTCATGGTTTTTTAGATTTGGGCTGCATTTAAAAATGGCAACCAAATTTATATCAAGATAATTTGTTGATGGCATATTTACCTGATCATAAATTTCTATTATTATCTCGATTAACCATAAATTTAAATTTTATATTTTTGATATAAAACTCGATTTGTATGAAAAATATGAGTGATTACGGATCTTTATTGTTTTCTCAAATTGAGAGTTATTTAAAGTAAATTTTTAAAGAGTTATATAAATAGAAATCCCTTATGGGAGATATGAATGATTTTCTAGATATATTTAGGTGTTATAAAAGGAACCACAGCCGATTTAAAATTCGACTTTTAGTGAAAATGTAATATGAATATATTATTTTCCCTATTTTAGCGGTTTTCGTTCAATAGTTTTTATTTTGCATACAAATGTAGCATCGTAGACATTCATTCAAGATCTAATAAAGATTCTGTTTTAAAATAGTTATTTTCTGAAAATATACAGCAGATTACAGGTTTCAAATTAAAAACAGTTTTTTGGGGCAAAACGCTTTACATGAAAATCAATTTTTGATAATAAACGAACTTGAATACAGATTTTAATTTTACCTAATCGTAAAGTTATTTAAGGATCTACAAACATGTATAAAAACATATATAAAAATTAATTTTTGGATTAAAAATTTAACTAAATAATAATTCTCATATACTATGAGAATTATATATCATGATCTTTAGCATTATTAATGTAACAAAAAGTGGAGGGAAAAAGGTTATTGCATTTCATTAAGATCACAACAGGCCCGAAATAAGTGCTATAGGTGTATTTATTCGGATTTGGTGTATTAAACATTCTCTTCCTCAAACTAACCGAACCTTCCAGGATACTATTATCACGCAAAATTTCATGAAGCATAAAATCCAGATCAAAAAGTTGATTCCAAATTCTGCTGCCAAATTTCTGGAAAATCGGTTCATGTTTTTTTATATTTAGCCTAGTAATTTGGTGTTATAGCTGTTATTCAAAAAGTGAACATAAAAATGTACGTAGCATCCAATCGATATCGTATAGAGTTTTTTTAACTTCTGAGGTTAGACCTCCTAAATGCCAAATTTTATGTAAATAAGTTTATTAGTTATGTAGTAAAAGAGTAAAAAAGAGTCTCAAATATATTTATTATTATACATTATAGGTTTTGATCATGTAATGTGTCGTACTGTTCATTCCACAACATTCATTATAACAGATTTCATGAAAATCGGATTAGGAGTTTTTTGTGTGCATGAACGTAAATTTGGTTTAATAATTGTTTTAGAAAAAGTTGCTGTAAAGAGGGGCGTGGCGTCCGATCCAGATCATGAGATCAGACCTATTGGTATACCAAATTTCATGTAAATGGGTTCAGTAGTTTTCTGTAAGTCTCGAATGAAAATTTTGTATAACAATTATATAGAAAAAAGTGAGCATAAGAATAATTTTGACGTCAAATCATGATTTTATGTAGCCTCTTACTCCACTTTAGAATAGAACTACACTAATACCCCGGTTTGCGTCGCTAATAGGGCCTGAAGAAACTCGACGCAAACCGAAGCACGATTTTCCATGCATTTGTATTGATTTTCATTTAATTGGTTCCGAAATTCATAATTTTAGCTGAAAAAATAGATTTTTCAATAAAAAATATTTTTTTAAAATGGTTTTTATTATTGTAAAAATATAACAATTCATTGGAGTAACGCAAAAAAAAACATAACAAAAATATTAAAATTAAAAATAAGGAATTCTTAGAATAAAATCAAAAGTCTTATCGTATTTTTTTAACTTTAGTCATCTAAATCGACCAAATCAACTGGGTGATATGTCAATCTTGCTGATTTTGTTATGTACTTGTCTAACGATTGTTGGATTGTAACGCTTTTTTTTTCAAATAAATTTCTTTATAACAATTTATAACTTCGGTCACATTTCTAGACACTTTTAAACTGCGGTCTTCGTCCGGATCATTGTTTTCAAAAACGTCCATTGCTTGTGATATCAGCTGCATCGCTTCAGAAATTTTAGCAGCAGTAAGCTTTTTTTTCTTCTGCTTCGACCTGAAGCGGAAGTATTTGATTGTCCAGCGTATTGTTACGTTGAATAGTAGTCAAACTTTGGTTACAATTTAACTCTGGGTCGTATAATAGGAGATCATTAATATCTTGTTCTTCCATTCCATAAAAATTTGCATTTCTAGCTGATTCTGCAAGTTCTTTACATGTGTGTGGAACATCATTAATATCTTCCATATCTTTGAGATCACATTCGTGCCATAATTGATGCCAAGTTCCGTTCAGGCACGATTCTTTTACTTCTTTCCAAGATAGGTTTATATTTTCAATAGCCATCCGGATATTGTAATTCTTCCAAAACTCTTTCATGGATGGCATATTATCTCCGTCAGTTGCTTTTAGAAGTTGATGAAATGTTCGACGCAGATAGTATGACTTGAAGTTGGATATAACACCTTGATCCATTGGTTGTATCACAGATGTTGTATTTAGGGGCATAAAAATAACATTAATATTTTCCGAATAATCGTCTGAAAAAACAGGATGACCTGGTGCATTGTCAACTAACAAGAGCATTTTAAACTCAATATTTTTTGAAGAACAATAAGCCTTTAGCTCGGGAGCTGCACAATTGTTCATCCAATCTCTAAATAAGGATGCAGTCATCCATGCTTTTTTATTTGCACGCCAATGAACAGAAAGCTCGCTCTTTTTAACATTTTTAAAAGCTCTCGGCTTTTCAGAGTGGTAAATTAAAAATGGCTTAAATTTAAAATCTCCCGCTGCATTTCCTCCCAAAAGAAGTGTAAGTCTATCTTTGCTAGATTTATAACCTGGCGAAGATTTTTCGGATTTAGAAATGTACGTTCTTCCTGGCAAACATTTCCAAAAAAGTCCCGTTTCATCAGCGTTTAAAACTTATTGTGCAAAATACCCACCTTCTTCAATAATTGCTTTTAATTCAAGTTTGAACTTTTCTGCAGCTGAAGTAACAGCACTAGCAGACTCCTTTTAATGCAATGCTATGCAAATTTCCACGGATTTTAAAATGGTCAAACCAACCTCTGCTTGCATCAAATTCTTCCGCACTTTCGGCACTTGATAATGGATAATCTTCTTTCAGATCTTCAAATAAAGTTAGTGCTTTCTTTTGAATTACCATTTAACTTAATGTCATTCTTCGCTGATTTTGATCTTCTATCCAAATGTTAAGAAGTGACTCCATTTTTTCCATTAACGAACTTCTCATTTTGGTAACCTGTTTATGTTGTAACGATGATGCGGTTTCAGCAAATTTTTTAATTTTATCAGCGTCTCTGGAACAAATGTATTTTATTGTAGAAGGGGCTAGTCCAAGGTTTCTTCCAATATCAACAGCCATTTCTCCTGTTTTAAAATGTCAAGCTTTTGTTCTAAGCATAATTGCTTTCTTTTTTGACTCATTGCTGCAAAATATTTAGATCAACTTCACTTCAGCAAATGTAATTTGTAACTACTAACGACCTACAACTTGCTACCATCAGACAACATAAATACATATCTATGTATGTATTAACATTAGACTTAAACGGGAAATCCCCTTTTTCTGTTTGAGCTTTGTACAAACATTTTCATATTAACGACGCAAACTGAAACATAAACGACGCAACTTTGAAGTCACAGAAATTTTAAAAGGACACAACTTCGAATTTGCACTAGATTTAAACGGGAAATCCCCTTTTTCTGTTTTAGCTTTCTACAAACATTTTCATATTAACGACGCAAATCGAAGCACTAACGACGCAACTTCAAAACATGTGACGCAAACTGAAACAAAAACGACGCAACTTCGGAATCATAGAAATTTTAAAAAGACGCAACTTCGAAGCAGACGCAGAACGAGGCGACGCAAACCGGGGTATTAGTGTATTAGAGTTCTAAATTTCATGTAAATCGATTCAGTAGTTTGTCCGTGAAAGCGTAACAAACAGACTTTCTCTTTCATAAAATTATGGGATAAGATATAGGTTATGATAGTTTTATAAAAAGTGGGCGTAGAAAGGGGCGCGGCATCGGCTCAATCTTTTATATATAGCCTATACTTCTTTCCAAGCTTATACCTTGGAAAATTTCGGGTTATCGGTTTAGTAGTTTTTACATATTGTGATTACAAAATTGGTGTAATAATAGTTTTACAAAAAGTTGGCGTAAAAAGGGGCATGGTATACGATCAAAATCTTATATAGCCTATTGTTCCTTTTGGGGTTAGACCTATTAGCGTTCCAAATTTCATGTAAATCGGTTGAGTAGTTTTGCGTGAAAACGTAACAAACAAACACATAAACAAACAAACAGTCTGCTTTATATATACATATATAGGATAAATAAAATTTCATTGAATTTGAGCAATATTTATAAAATGTACCAACACAGCACCAAAAATACTACCCATACCCTCTTTCTACATTAAAGTATACAAATTTATGTATTTTGTATAATAAATTTTGTATCATTTCAGAAATCGATGTTGAAAATTTGAGTCCAGTAGATTTATTAACAAAAATCACGTATCTCCTCTTTCTTCTTCCATTCCCCCTCTTTAATGATTTTTTGCAAAAACATTTTTTACGGAAAAATATACAAAGGAACACATAATTGCTAGGGATGCCAAACGGGACTGGCTTTTACAAATCCCGGGATTCGGGATCCCGAAATATCCCGGGATTTCGGGATTACATAAATTTTATTATTTTATACATGAAAATCTTAAATCTTCATGTTTGTGAAGAAAATTGTTTAATCTTTTGGAAATTAATCGACAGAAGATATATTTAAATTAAATAAAAACTTTTAGAATATCATAGTTCCAGAAATTTGGTAACTACATACATACATACATACTTCCTAAATAAAAGCAAATGGGAAATTATAGTCGGACATGGCCGACTATATGATACCCTGATCCATGGGTATATTTTAAAAATTATTTACTTTTCATAAAAATTTGTTGAATTTTACTTTAATTCCGATGTATTTAAGCAATTTATTGATGAAAAACTAAATTTCTACACAGAAAAAAATAATTCATATTTGGAATGAATTTTGAAATAAATTGAATGAATCGAACATGACTTTTTTTCCCAAACCATTTTCATTCAGAATATTAAAAGTTCATAAAATGTATGAATTTGTACATGAAAGATTTTTTTGTTTTTTTGTTCATTTTCTTTGATTTTCATCAAAAATGCAATAAATAAATAACCGTTACCTATT
Source organism: Lucilia sericata (assembly GCF_015586225.1). Classification (NCBI taxonomy): domain Eukaryota; kingdom Metazoa; phylum Arthropoda; class Insecta; order Diptera; family Calliphoridae; genus Lucilia; species Lucilia sericata. Next base: position 504,508 of record NW_023994168.1, read on the forward strand.
AATATCTTCCATTTTTTAGAAAATAATCACATATTAGCGTATTTTTATGATAAATATATAAAAATGCTGGAAAACAAAATATGAAATAAAAAAACCAGCATATAGCTAAACATCCATTCTTCAGAAAATGCTGCATGTTACGCGCATATTTCATTGTTTTCAATCTAAAAATCATAAAGAAATAAAAAATTTTCTAAAGAAAATTTCAAACATTTTTTAACAAACAGAAAAATATAAAGAAAATTTTTAATATTTTAAGTCAAGGCTTCTAGATTATGTTTAAAAATATAAAAATGAAAAAATTCATACAATTTAGGAACTTATTCTTAAATATTATTAACTTTAGTCAATGAAAGCAGTTCATAATATTTATGCTGAAACTTTTTTCTGTGTAGAAGAGGCTTTATATGGGAGCTAGGGTCAAATATGGCCGATCCTCAAAAAATTGGGAAGAGGGATGTAATTTTATATAAAGGTTAGTTATGCTGAATCGCATCGCGATACTCATGGTTATAAGTAAATTTTTAGACGTTTAAGATATTTTTTAAAGGGGGGTTCGTATGGGGGCTGGGGTCAAACGACGGCATACTCAGAAAGTGATTCTGAGTTGAATATCAATTTAGATCATAAATGAACCTTTTCTTTGGAAAATGTTATCTACATACATTCAGAACAATATCATTAAAAAAACAAGTAAGACTGTTATATTCGGCTGTGCCGAATCTCATATACCCACCATCAAACAGTATGCCGTAAAAGGAATGCTCCCCTATAAACATCAGCGTGATATTTGGAATATGGCTTAAGTCAATTATGGCCCGAGCTCTTTTGAACTAACAAAATATTAATTTAAAAAAAAAACAAATATTTTATTTCAATTCTTCAACCGTGAGCGTCAATTATGAACCGATACTCATAAAATTTTGTACATAGATTATGTATAGAACTTGTTTATGCAAAATTTCAGCGCTATACTCGTATTTTAAATAAGGAACACTTGTAGTTATTAACCAAAACTCTCTTCTGAAGGGAACCTTTTGTGTATTACCAACACATTCCCAACACCATCAACACATTCATAACCGTATTTCATAACTCATATTTTTAAGCCAGTAATGATCGTTTAAGTAATTTTCTGAAGGGGACCTTATATGGGCGGTAGGGTAAATTATGGACCGATCATCCCTAAATTTGGTGGAGAGATTTTGGCACGCATTAAACTTATGTGCGTCAATTTTCGTCACATTCATATTTTTAAGCCAGTAATGAGCATTGTAGTTATTTGCAGAGGGGGGCCTTATATGGGGGAAGGGTCATTTATGGGCCTATCCAAAAAAATTGGTACAGAAGTTTTGGCTCGAAAGAAACTTACGTGTGTAGCATTTCATCGCTTTACTCGTAATTTTAAGACAGTAATGAGCGTTTAAGCTATTTTCTGAAGTGGACCCAATAGGGGGAGTAGGGCAAATTATGGACCTATCCACATAAAAGTTATTAAAAAGATTTTGGCTCGCGAGGAACTTAATTGTGTAAAATTGTATTGCTATATTCATATTTTTTAGCCAGTAATGAGCGTTAAAGTCATTTTTAGAAGGGGACCTTATATGGGGGATAGGGTCATTTATGAGCCGATCTTAAAAAAAATTCGTTGAGCGATTTTGGTTCGTAAGAAACTTACTTATACCGAATTTCATCGCTATACTCGCATTTTTGGACCAGTAATGAGTGTTAAAGTAATTTTCTAAAGGGGACCTTATATGGGGGGTAGGGTCAATTATGGACCGATCCTCAAAAAATTTGGTAGAAAAATTTTGGCTCACATGGAACTTATTTATGTCGAATTTCATCGCTATACTTGCATTTTAGGGCCAGTAATGAGTGTTAAAGTCATTTTCTAAAGGGGACCTCATATAGGGGGTAGGGTCATTTATCGGCCGATCCTAAAAAAATTGGTAGAGAGATTTTGCTTCGTAAGAAAGATACTTATACTGAATTTCATCGCTATACTTGCATTTTGGGACCAGTAATGAGTGTTAAAGTAATTTTCAGAAGGGGAGCTTATATGGGGCGTAGGATCATTTATGGGCCGATCCTCAAAAAATTTTGTAGAAAGATTTTGGCTCACATTAAACTTATTTATGTCGAATTTCATCGCTATACTCCTACTTATAAAACAGTTATGCCCGTTAAAGCTGTTTTTTGGAGGTCCACTTGTATGGGGGCTATCCGAAAAAGTGGACCGATATTGCCCATTTTCAATACCAAAGAAACCTTAACAATAGAGAATATTTATGCAAAATTTCAACCGCTTAGCTCCTCTCGTGTGGTCCCTATCGTGATTTCAACAGACAGACGGACGGACGGACGGACAGACGGACGGACATGGCTAGATCGTCTTAGAATTTAATAAGGACCCGGAATATATATACTTTTATGGGTCTATGACCAATATTTCGATGTGTTACAAACGGAATGACAAAATCAATATACCCCCCATCTTTTTTGATGGTGGGTATAAAAACAATATACCCCCATATTTTGTGATGGTGGGTATAAAACCTAATAAAATCAAGAAAATATTAAAAAAGTGTTGATATTTGATTTAAAGTTTATTGGAAAACCAAATGGTCAAAATGACAGAAAATAATTACTGGAAAAGGGTTATATGGTCCGATCAAATGAAGACTAATTGTTTTCAGTCTGATAACAAGGAATATTACTGGCACCGCTCTTATGAAAGCTTAAAAAAGCACCAAGTAAAGGAAACGCTGAAACATGGGGGTGGTAGTCTGATGGTGTGGGCCTGTTTCACTTGATAGATGAAAAAAGAGAATTATTTGAGCATGTTCAATCCAATATTCAAGATTTTGTAGAAGAATGTGCATATCCAGAGTCAGAGGTTATACTACAACAGGATGGGGTTCCGAAGCATACGGCAAAAATCGTAAAGAATTGGCTTTCAGCGCAGAATTTTCAAACGATACAATGGAATAAATATGTTTTAATCTTTAGATTAATATTTAATTATAATGAATTTAATTTTGTTATCTTTTTATATTGTTTTACTGAATATTTTAATGTAATTTAAGTTCAATTTCTTTATACCAATAACCTAGCCTATATAGGCCATGATCGGTTAAAAATTTCACCTTATAAAAAGTTTACATAAAAAAATTAATTCTTAATATTAAAAATTATGATCTACATAATAGTAAAGTAATAAATTAAAATCAAAAAACATATAAAAATTTGTGTTATACTACAAATAAAATACATAGCCAGAACTTAAATTCTTTCAATTCCATTTTTAATTTAAAGTAATTTAAAGTTTTAAAGTTTATCAGAGAAAAACAAAATCAACCAGTTCCAGAAATATTTAGAGGTGTATATGTGTACAGAAATAATTAAGCAAGTTAAAAAAAAGTAACATACTCCTTACAACCCAAAAAATATGATACTTATAGAAATACCTTTGTACGAATTATTTCATTAGTGTCTATCAGTTAAGGGGCCTTCTAATGAAAAAGTAAAATAAAATTCCACCGTATGACAAAAAAGAGAATAAAAGTAGTATGATTTTTATTTTTTGTGTTTACACGATTGGTATAAAACAATAACAAAGAAAGATGGAAACAGCGGTTTCACTTTTTTTGTATGTGTTTACATAAAAATAAATCCCTGATCTAATGCGACTTGATTGTTTTTTGAATCATTTCAAAAATGAAGAGAGCCATACGACTGTCAAATTTTCCATCAATGTGTGATGATTTCATTACATATTACGTTTATAAGATCTCATCCATTCTCTTCTACACAAAATTTTGACAGATCCTATTACATACTTGTGTGCTCGTGTGAAGGGGGCTTAAAAGTTTTATTCGGTGAGAAAAAATATAAAGGAAGAATTATCCAAAATGATAAGTAATGCCACGAGAAGATAAAACATCCCCAACAACTCCGACACTCAACACTGATATTAAAAGTAGGTTCAACAATAATCTCAAAAAAAAAAAAAAAAAAACAATTCCTCAAGAGAAATTAATCATTCACAGCTGGAAAAAACTAACCTCAAACCCAAATTCACTATCCGCAAATTAAATTTCAAACAAGATATTATTGGATGTTCAATCCATATGCCCAAGTACAACACGGCGATCAGTCGTTAATAAGCCAATAACAACAAATCACCAAACAATTTATGTATTCACAGTTATAATACAGTCCAGAAAGTCTCAAAGTAACCACACTGAAAGAATAGTAATCAACTGAAATGTCAAAAACTAACAATGCAGAAAACATATGAAGGAAAAAAAGAGACTTTAACAGCAACTACATGATATCAAACATCCTAAAAGACGATTTGTAGTAATCAAAACAATAAGGCTACTTTAACAAAATATTCCCGCAATTCAGTAACAAACATTCAGAACAATTAACATAATATAATCAAAAATAACCAAGTATGAACATTTAATCAGACATTAAGGATATTTCCTAAGCCCACACGTAAAACTCATCTTTAGTTCTATAGATATATATGAAATGTTATTATCATTATCTAAAATAAAAATACCAAAAGCCACGAAAGTTTTATCACAAGTCAAACCATGTTCAGTCAATACAATAGAACAACAACATCCTTCTCGTTATTATGGAATGTTACAACCAAATATTACTTAAAAGGAAAAAAACTCTTACATCAATGAATTGAGCAAACTCACATGCCCATACCAAAACAGCGAAAACCCAGTAAGAAATTATAGTCGGGCGAGGCCGACCATATAATACCCTACACCTGTTACAAAAAAATGTGATTTAGTTTTCATAATAAAGCATTTAAGTTGAATTGTACCTTGCCTCAGATATACTTAAGCCATTTATTGTTGAATAAAATTGTGGACATTTAAGTCGAATTTTGAAGGGGGCTTTGAAGAGGGGCTATGGTCAAATGAGAGCCTATAATTAAAAAAATCATGAGGGTCATCAAGGCTAGTATAGAACTTGGTTTTGCAGCTTTTTGTCGAGATACGAGTATATTAAACATAATTATGAACTTAAAGGTTCAGTTGTATGGGGGCTAGGTAATATAATGGACCGATGTTAACCATTTTCAACAGGCTTCGTCTCCGGTACCATAGAAGATCGTGTGCCAAATTTCATTGAATTGTCTTCAAAATTGCGACCTGTAGTTTGATTACAAGGTTTACAAGCCCTATTCGAGGGTACAGTTGTATGGGGGCTAGGTGAGATAATGGACCGATGTTAACCATTTTCAATAGACTTCGTCTCTGGTACCATAAAAGATCGTGTGTTAAATTTCATTGAATTATCTTCAAAATTGCGACCTGTAGTTTGATTACAAGGTTTACAAGTCTTATTCAGGGGTTCAGTTGTATGGGGGCTGGGTGAAATAATGGACCGATCGTATATAGACTTCTCAATAGGCTTCGTCCCTGGGGTAATAGAAGATCATGTACCAAATTGCATTGAATTATCTTCAAAATTGCGACCTGTAGTTTGATTAGAAAGTTTACATGGACGGACGGACAGACGGACGGACATAGCTAAATCGACTCAGAAAATGATTCTAAGCCGACTGGTATACTTTAAGGTGGGTATAGGGCCAATATTATTGTGCGTTACAAACATCAGCACAAACCCAATATACCCTTTCCACTAAAGTGGTGTAGGGTATAACAAAGAAAATCAAATATATCTCCAAATATATCTCCAATAATCAACATACTTAAGCATTGGCTACAACCAGATCTCCTAACAACAAAAAAGATATAAAATATATAGCAATGGAAGATATGGAAAATATCCCAGATATTGTTGCACACAGTAACAGCACAAATCAAGATGCATGTGATGTATGGCTCAACTAAATTAAAAACATCGTTATTTTTCTTTTATTTGTTTTTTATTTAAGTAATTTGATATCATGTAAATTGTATTAATTAGTGTTATACTAATGCAAAATATATTTGCCGGCTTCAAATTAGTCAAATATCAAAGAAATTTATAATTAATTGCAAAAATGTATCAAAAACAAGTAAGAGTGCTATGCCGAATTTTATATAACCTGCACCACAGTGTATTTAAAAAATATCAATTTTATAAAATTTAAATTTATTTCATTTTCCCGACTATATCATTATTATAGCAATAGCAAAACGAACAACAACAACGCTAAACGAAATAAACACACATAAAACAAAATACACAACGCAATGAAACCAACAGACATGCAAACATAGGAAACTGAATACACCAAGAAACAAAAACAATATACACAAGACAATGAAACACACAGCCATCCAAACATATGAAACAAATTACTAAAAAAACAAGTAAGAGTGCTATATTCGGCTGTGCCGAATCTTATATACCATATACCGGCGTATAGAGAGGCAGATAAAAAAATCACCACTACACACACAATATTGGCATTTCTTTAATGAAGTTGCACTGAAAAAAATATTTGCTTATTTTTAATTTTGAAGATTAAATTGCATTAGTGTAAAATGCAAATATTTATAAACAAAATGCAATCAATGTACATAAGAATGATAATTTCTTCACATAGAAACAACATTTCAAATTAAAATGTACAAGAAAAGAATGAAACAAGATGAACTTATTTACTTTCATTGTTGAAAATTATTTAGGGTATACGTTGTTTTTGTAAATTATGCTCTTGTTTTTGCAAGTTGTTATTGTTTTTATACCCTTCACCTTCGTGAGAAGGGTATGTATAAGTTTGTCATTCCGTTTGTAATTTCTACAATATAATTTTCCGACCCTATAAAGTATATATATTCCGGGTCCTTATAGATAGCGGAGTCGATTAAGCTATGTCCGTCTATCTGTCTGTCCGTCTGTCTGTCTGTGTGTTTGTTGAAATCAATTTTCTGAATACCCTAGATATCTTCAATAATTCTGTTGGACATACTTTCGAGAAGTTTCCTATTGAAAATCAGCAAAATCGGTCCAAAAATAACGGAGATATGAGCAAAAATCCGAGACAACCTCTGAAAATTTCATCAAAAAAGCAACAACAACACTGCTTATTGTATAAAAGGTTGGTTTCATTGCGATGTGTGTTTTGTTTTTGTTTTTTTTGTGTATGTATTTCGTTTCATATGTTTGGATGGCTGTGGCTTCATCGCCTTGTATATTTTGTTTTTGTTTTTTGTGTATATTCCCACTAAACAATTTTTGCCGAATTCGTAACGAACTCGTACCGACAGTCTGCACAAGATGCCGATTTCGTATCCGAATTCCGTCAGAATTCGTTACGAAAATCGTATGAAAGGTTGCTCGGAATTCGGAACTCTTTGTCTGAGGAAATTCGGAAAAATGTGCAGAGTTGTCGGTCAGAATTCGGTACGAAATCTGATGTAACTTCCTGGGGAAATTCTGTAGGAATTTTCGACAAATCTTTTTGAACTCGGACAAATGTCTGATACCATGTCTGACATTCTTTCGACATCTCGTACGAAAGTCTAATTAAATATAAGAAAGTCTGATAGATGTCTGATAAAATTTCCGATAGATGTCGTATAAATGTCTGATGAAATGTCCGACAGTTCGTACAAAAGTCTGATCAAGTATAAGAAAATGGGCTGACTATTCTGATCAACGTCTGATGAAAACTATTTTCATATATATAATTTATTATGGTTTAATTTTATTAATTTTAATAATAATTTATAAGCTTCCATTATTCATGATTTCTTAAAGGTACATAAAAAAATAATAGAAACTTATAGATTAATTTTAAAATTAATAAAATAGTATGGTTTACTATTTACATATTATATACGAAAATAGCGTTCATTACATATGTACATCTATTTGAAATTATAAAATGAAACCATAAAAAATTATGTAATTTTTTGCTAATTTTTGTATATTAACAAAGTTTAATGAAATCTAAACAATAATTATCACATATGCAGATGTTGTTTACTTGATTTACAAAGACCAACTGAGAAAATAAAAGAAAAGAAACATAAATTCCCTTTTAAAGTACAGATGACGAATTTCAAAATATAAACAAGTTTGTGCATGATTTTTATTAAAAACAAAATTTCCTTCAGATAATCTGCAGAGTTGTCGCAAAGTTTTCTTACAAAAGCACTGAAAATGGGAACAAAATGACCGAGATAAAAATATCAGAAAATGTGCAGACTATTCTGTTAAATATCTAAAGGAAATGTATATTATTCGCTTAATTGTCTGACGAAGTTACAAAAACAACTCTCTTCAGATTATGTGCAGATTTATCGGATATAATTCTTAAGCCATTTTATATTTTACTTCAGAAAATGTACAGACTATTCTCCTTTATGTCTAAAAAATAATATAGGAATAAAAAACAAATTGTCCTCCGCCAATGTGCAGATTAGTCTCATAATTGTCGTAACACTGAAATTCCCTTTCGACAATATGCAGACAAGTCTGATGTTAATCGTTTAATACTTCAGAAAATGTGCAGAAAAGACTAACAAACAGTTTGCCGATTATTCTGTAAAATGTCTAAAAGAAAATTTAGAAATTCGTTAAAAATTCTGATAAAGTATAAGAATTATTTCAGAAAATTTCTGACATCAGACATGTCTGAAAAAATTGTTTACTGGGTTGTTTCTAATGTTTGAATGGCTGTGGTTTCATTACGTTGTGTATTTTGTTTTTTTCTGTTTTTTATTTCGTTTAGTATTGTTGTTGTTTCTCTTGTTTTGTTTAAGTTATGACAGGGTCGGGAAGATGAAATAAATTGACATTTTATAAAATTAATATTTTTTAAACACATTATGGTGAAGGGTATGTAAGATTCGGCAAAGGCGAATATAGACTTCTTACTTGTTTCATGTTGTGTTTGCAATTTCCTTAACAAAGCGACATCAGCCTGCTTTGTTGAATGCTGTCAAGCAACTAAATAAAATATTTGTATTTTTAATGCTCTTGTTTAGAAGTTCGTCTGCGATCGTGTTATGTACATGTAATTTTCCGAAAATCGTCGTTGTCAGAACAATACTAGCGCCGACGTCTGTTATATACCCTTCACCACAGTGTATTTAAAAAAATTCAATTCTATAAAATTTAAATTTATTTTATTTTCACGTTTATATCATTATTATGGCTATAGCAAAACGAACAACAACAACGCTAAACGAAATAAACACACACAAAAACAAAATACACAAGGCAATAAAACCAACAGACATCCAAACATACGAAACGAAATACACAAAAAAACAAAAACAAAATACACAACGCAATGAAACCAACAGACATCCAAACATACGAAACTGAATACACCAAAAACAAAAACAATATACACAAGGCAATGAAACATACGAAACGAAAAACTCATAAAAAAAGGAAAAACAAATACTCAACGCAATGAAACCAACAGACATCCAAACATACGAAACTGAATGCACCAAGAAACAATATACACAAGGCAATGAAACACACAGCCATCCAAACATATGAAACGAATACTCAATGAATAAGCAGTGTTGTTGTTGCTTATATCAAAGCATGAAAAAAATAGTATTTTTTATGAAATTTTCAGAGGTTGTCTCGGATTTTTGCTCATATCTCCGGTATTTATGGACCGATTTTGCTGATTTTAAATAGCGGACATAGCTTAATCAACTCCGCTACCTATAAGGATCCAGAATATATATACTTTATGGGGTCGGAAAATTATATTATAGAAATTACAAACGGAATGACAAACTTATATATACCCTTCTCACGAAGGTGAAGGGTATAAAAATACCGAAATTCCTAAAGCGGAAAAATTTTTTTCCAAAAAATATGTTTTTTGATAAAAGTGCCCACTGTGACGTTATTTACCGTGTTATAGTAGAAATACTTTGTGCATATATACAGTGATGTTCGATGAAATAGAGCCACCATCACGTTCAAAGTTTCTCTCCACTTAAAATCTCTCCTACAAAGAATAGAGTTGGAAAAACTAACTAACATAACTGATCAATACAAAATTTCAGTTAGTTTTTCCAACTCAATTCTTCATTGGAGGAATTTTAAGTAAAAAGAAACTTCGAAAGAGGAGGTGGCTCTATTTTTCGGAACATATGTGGCTATAAAAATATGGGATCCATTAAGCTTTCTTTACGGATCATATAAAATTTGTATATAGTCCCGAATAAAATTTGTTTGAATAAAAGAAAGAATACTGTGACTTTTTTGGGAAACCCCTAAAAAGTACGGCCAATTTTACATGCGTCTAACTTTTTATAGGGCAAGATAATTGTTGAGAAGTGTATTTGATTTTATTTAGAATTTTGTCAGAAATCTAGACAGATATTTTTAAACATTTTTACGACCCTCCGTGGGCCCGCCACATCTAAAAAACTAAAAATAGATGGGACAAATTTAAGAATAAAACAAATTTTAACCTAAATTTCTCTTAAAGCATAAGAGATAACCCACACATGTAAGGGTATTTTAGACCTTCTCAAGGATAGTTATATTTTAAATTTTAGCTCATTCAGATCATAAATGGAATTTTAGTGATTTTTTTTTTAAATTTAATACCGGAGGTGATCAACTTTGAGGGGCTACCCATAAAGAAAAATAAACTTATTAAAAAGTGCGTTGCTATTTTATCAAACCTATATCGCAAAAAACACTCATCAGCGTCCAGATCAAATGGGCAAACCGTTCCTTATACATGCAACTTAGGCTTTCTTTCTTCACACAAATAGTCGATAAAACCAAAATAATTTTCATTGTACTCAATTGTACACATCTCTTCAATTATTTTTCAACACTTTTTCCATAATTTATAAAAAAATAACATAATTCATACAACGTTTGTTTTTGGTTTGATGACTATGATTATGGCCCACTGTTTTTAATAAAATTTTAGTTTTTTTGTTTTGGTAAACAGCTGTTTGTTTTTTTGTTTTCAGTGTTACCACATTATCGTTTTTTATGCTAAAATCGAATTTGAATTTTTTGTTTATATATTGAAATAAACAATTGGCAACACTAAACTTTCTTACAACATTCGAAAAACATATGAAAAATTTTCGTAGGAGTTGTATAGAGCTTTTGCATAGAAAATACCAACAACATTGTTATGACTATTTTAGCAGCTACTGACATACAACGCTACAACATCGATTGTGAATTGAACAATTGTTTCATTTTCCAAGTTGAAAGATTGTAAATTATGACCTTTCAATATATTATTCCTTCAAACTTCTAAGAATTTTCAATACATATTTTATATAAAGGATTGCATTATTAAATTGATTATTTGTTTCTGTTTATCGGGACGAAAATAACAATGTAAATTTTTTCTTTCCTTATAAATAAAAAATATTAACAATTTCATCCATTATATGGAAGGATAAAATTTTAAAATTATATTGCCATTTTCAGAGACCATCCTACTTAATTTGACGCCTATGAACACTTGGATATAAATAATTGAATAAAAAACAAGTAAGAAATTATAGTCGGGCGAGGGCGACCATATAATACCCTACACCTGTTACAAAAATAAAATGTGATTTCGTTTTCATAATGGAGCATTTCAGTTGAATTGTACCTTGTCTCAGATATACTTAGCCATTTATTGTGGAATAAAATTGTGGACATTTAAGTCAAATTTTGAAGAGGGCTTTTTGTAGGGGCCCCTGTGACAACAGAAGATCATGTACCAAATTTCATTGAATTATCTTCAAAATTGCGACCTGTAGTTTGATAACAAGGTTTACATGGACTGACAGAGGGACGGACATATCTAAATCAACTCAGAACATGATTCTAAGCCGACTGGTATACTTTAAGGTGGGTATAGGACCAATATTATTGTGCGTTACAAACATCAGCACAAACCCAATATACCCTCCCCACTAAAGTGGTGTAGAGTATAAAAATATATCCTTAAAGACCTTTAAAAAGAAAATTGAATACTGCTTATATAGTTTTTCTACTTTCACTCGTATGTGTTTAGTCTTGTTACAGTCCAAAAAGTAATGTCCAATAGTTTGCTCATTGTGGTATTTTTAAGTCAAAAATGACCGTTAAAGAAATTTTCTGTAGGGTTATTTTAACGGTAACGATAGCTTAACGATTACGGTTACAAACCTTGAAAAATATGTATTGTAAGTTTCATATGGGTAGAATGTACCCTTTTTGAATTATTAAGAAAAAAACTAAATCAAAAACAACCAAATACGAATATTAAATATAATTTATTTTCAGTAATAAAGCGCTTATGTTAAATTTTACCTTGGATCCAACATATTAATTAAATTTATTGACGGAAAGCTAATTTACTAAAAAAAGAAGCCATACAAGCCTTTTTTTGGCGAGATACAAGTACATATATTTAACATAATTATGAGCTCAAAAGCCATATACGATGGGGGGCTAGGTGAAGTAATTTCAGACATTTTCAACAGCCTTCATCATTGGATCTATAGAAGAATATCTGCCAAATTTTATTAAATTATCTTTAAAATTGCGGCCTGGAGCGTGCGCACAAGGTTTACAAGGACACACAGACGGACATAGCTTAATCGAATCAAAATGATTCTGAAACAACTTTTTGTGGACATTCAAGACATTTGGGAATGGCGGCAAGGTTAAAAATAACGAAAAATCGTTAGTGCTATTTATGCTTATACTAGCTATACCCATTTCGCTTTGCTGCCCTAAAAACAATATAACTAAAACCCACTTTACGATTTCTAAAGATTCCAGCTTCAATGGTTTCCATATACATCTTTTGTGTTTAATTCATATGGGTGTTGCCTCGCCAACTGTTACAAGTTCTCCATAATATAATATTGCCAAATATGTATATGAATTTTTGTATTTAATTCATGTGGAAGGAGGCAAGAAAATTGACTATTTTTCTACTTTAAGGTGGGTATAGGACCAATATTTTTGGGTGTTACAAACATCTGCACAAACACCCTTGCCACTATAGTGGTGTAGGGTGTAAGTTAGGGATGTCAAACGGGACTGAGATTCGGGATTTTGAAAATTACAATCCTGGGATTTTGTGATTACATAAATTTAATTATTTTATACATGAAAATCTTAAATCTTCATGTTTGTGAAGAAAATTGTTTAATCTTGTGGAAATTAATCGACAGAAGATAAATTTAAATTAAAGCAATCCAATTAATTCCAATTTTTAAATAAAAACTTTTAGAATATCATAATTTCAGAAATTTGGTAACTACATACTTCCTAAATAAAAATAAATATCACGATCAATTCTTCGAATATCAATTTAGATCATAAATGAACCTTTTCTTTGAAAAATGTTATCTACATTCAGAACAATGAAATTTACCTTTACCTCTATCACTCAGAATTTTAGAAAGCTTGAAATGCAAAACATTCTAGATATTATTTAAAAAATAAATTTTATATTTGACTGTTCCGAAATAAAATACAAATTCCGGTATGTTATGGAATTCGAACAATTTAAGAGAAAAAACATATGGTAATTTGTATGAAAAGCCGCAGAAATTGAATAATACACAATTTTTGTATTATTTTTGTAGATTAAAATCGATTCGATTTTAAAAATGAATTTCATTAAATAGCTGATTCTAATGTATTAATATGGGCATCAAATTGATTTTCAGAGGAGGTCCTTTTAGGATTTCTTGTGTTAATTTTGGTCCAAATTTGCGGCCTAAATAGAATTAATCTACTATAGACAAGTAATGTGTATACTTTTTGGGTCTACAACGAAATGAAAAAATAAATTTGTATGTAAAAATAAAAGGTTCAAAATGTACAAAATTAGCTGTTCTTAATTTTGTCCTGCATAAGTCAAAAATAAACTAAGATCGTAATTTTCAAGCGAATTAAATTATTATGGCTACTGTTGCCAGACTTGACGATTTATAGTCATTTTGACGATTTTCACTGTCAAAAATGGCCTGTTGACGATTTCAGCTCTAAATTTGATGAATTTTTTAAAATAGGATTTTTGTACTAATTTTAATACATTTTATCATTTTTCTATAATTTTAAAGAAAATCAATCGATGTATTTAGAATATCTAATGAAAATGTTAATAAAATTAAACATTACAATGTTCTAGAGTATGTCCATTGATCAAATGATTTACGTAATAACGAACTCAAACATTTTTGAGAATTTCTCTTTTTTTGGGCCAGCCTGGCTGGACTTGGCTAGATTGTCCAGCTTTTTTGATGCTTGTCCAGTTTCAAGCTAAAATTTAATTTGTCCAGCTAAATAGAATTTTTTTTAGTACACTGCAATAACTTGGGCAATAATTTTTATGTTATCTTTGTCAAATCATGTTAGCCAACACTGTTTGTACATTTGTTATACAACTAAGTTATGATTTCTCTCTTCTATAATCACTGACAACATGTCTCAACCATTGTAGCCACAACAAAATTTTTTTTCTAACCAAAATTCGAATAAAAAATAACCAAATTAAGAAAAAAGTAAACAAAATTATTTTTATTTGTTTCATGTTTACATTTGGACATTAAAATAACAAATTCGTTTTCTGAAGTGAAACTATGTTAAATTTCGTCGCTAAACTGGTATTATGAAGACAGTTATGAGTGTTAATGTAATTTTCTGTACGGGATCTTATATGAGACGTATGGTCAATATGGACCAATTCTCATAAAATCTGACAGAGATATTTTAGTTCCTTTAAAACTTGATTATGTTGAATTTTGTTGCTATATTGCAGTACATTATGAGCTTTAAAGTCATTTTCTGAGGGGACTTTTTATGAGGAATAGAGTCAATCATGCACCAATCCTCATAAACTTTGACAAATACATTTCCAATAAAACTTTTTTATATAATAAAATTTCCATCTGTAAAAGTTGCACATATCGTCTGATACATATGAAACATTGCATATGTAAAATACATGTGGAAATACATATGTAATTTTTTCGATTAGAGCGTGCTCTATTTTCGTATGGCAAACATAAACAAAATAGCCGTTTTGCTTTGAAATAAAATTTTTTGAAAAAAGTAAATTAAAGAAAATGAAAAAAGAACATGAAAAAGTAAGTATTTTTTCATTTTTAATAAACTAATTTATAATTTTAACAATTTTTACACATTAAAAAGACAGCTTTGATTACATTATAGGTTATGACATACGGGAAAACACAGGCAGGTGTGATAGCAAAAATTATGAATCGTATGTAAAACAACAATTTTGACATACATTCGGAATTACATATGGTTAAAAAAATTGACAGTACATATGTAAAATATATGTCGTCTAATACCACCTTTATTAATGTTAATATTATTTAATATAATATATTATTTAATATATCTTCAGCATTGAAAAAATTTGATTAATTTCGCTTTTTCGGATGTCATTTAACATTTGGTAGTATATTTTTAATTAATTACAAGTTTTTCGTTTTAAACGATTTTAAAGTAAGATAAATGTTGTAAAAATATATGACTTTCTAGCTTTCACTTTTAAGTAAGCCTTTTAATTTTTTTTAAAGGGTCAAAATTTTCCAAAAACCCGGTAGTTAATAAACCGAGTCCTAGGGAACAAAGAGAACAAACAAGTCCAACACTGTGCTGAACACCAGATCGGTTTTTCTGACCAAAAGTCAGATATTTTGTGCAAAATATATGTACATACATATCATACACTGCAGTATAATTTTACTGCATTACACATTTCAGTAATCAGTAAATTTTTACTGGTTACTGAAAAAAATTTCAGTATTCAGTATATCTTTACTGGTTACTGAAAAAATTTTCAGTATTCAGTAAATTTTTACTGATTACTGAAAAAAAAATAACAATATTCAGTAAAATTTTACTGAATACTGAAAAAAATTTCAGTAAACAGTAAAAAATACTGGTAATGCAAATCTTACTGAATACTGAAATATTTTTCAGTAATCAGTAAAATTTTCAACCAAAATGCATTATTAGTAAAGAAATATTATATTTAACTAAAATTTTCATACAACTATTATCATATTGATCTCTTTTACTCTTTTTTCTATTAATAATCTAATATTATAAAATATATAAATGCTTCCAACAACTTTTTATTGGCCGACAAAATAATATAAGACTTAGGCTATTATATAAATTTGTACATAGCTAAGTTCTTGTCTTCTGAAAAGATTTACGATCCCAAAAAGTAAAATTTATCGCACTATAGCCACTTGCGATGATAAATATGTATTATATTCAAAAATATGTTGAAAATAGAATTTTCAGTAAATTATTAGATTGTACGGAATACTGTAAACACATTTTCAGTAATCAGTAAATCAGTAAATTTATTGCAATTTTTGCAGTAATCAGTAAAATTTACAGAATACTGAAAATTTTTTCAGTAACCAGTAAATACTGAATTGTTTTTCAGTAATCAGTAAAACTTTACTGAATACTGAAAATTTTTTCAGTAAACAGTAAAAACTTATTTTTACTGCAATTTTACTGGTACTGCAAAGTGCCCATCTATGATACATATGTATGAATAAACAAGTAAGAATTTATAGTCGGGCATGGCCGACCATATGATATCCTTCACCAGTGATTATGTTAATTATGAGTAAAAATTTCAGACTACCTTGAAAAAAAAAATACTTTTTTTCGTAATTCTTAAGCCGTTTTCTCAGAAACTACAAAAGATTTTGTCAGACTTTATTTTTTACCCAGGGATCAATAATGTTGAAAATCAAAACAATCGATCTAAAATTTTCCATAGCCCCAATACAAAGGTAAATATTTCCGGAATTTGATTTATCGTTTATAACTTCGTCAAATATATCGGTATCAATACACAATTTTATTTATGTACAACATAAACAAAAATCGTAATACCAACGTAGATTTGTATCGGTAAAATCACTTAAACGCACATATTTCATTAACTAACCATATAAGGTTCAATTCTGAAAATTCTTAATACCACATAATTTTTAAATGATTATATCCGGATAAAATTCGAAATGAGCATGTATGCTAAAATGTTTTCCAATTGATCCATTATAGGTCGTAGCTCCAATACATCGCCAACAACATCGTTTAAAAATTCCATATCCGAAAATCACTTAAAATAAATTTTTTCAATCTAATCAAAATAAGTTCAATATATACATACATAAAGAAATTACTTAATGGTAGTACCCTCACTACGAAAACAAAATTTATGCCGATTTATCTAAAAACTAGAAATGTAGTTAAAGCTCCCTTCACACGAGCACACAAGTAATATGATCTGTCAAAATTTTGTGTGGAAGAGAACGGATGGGATCGTCTAAACGCAATATGTAACGAAATCATCACGCATTGAGAGAGAATACGTATGGAAAATTTGACAGTCGTATGGCTCTCTTCATTTTTTGAAATTATTCAAAAAACAGGCAAGTCGCATTAGATCAGGGATGTATTTTCATCGAAACACATACAAAAAATGAAACAACTGTTTCCATCTTACTTTGTTATTGTTTTATACCAATCGTGTAAACACAAAAAATATAAATCATACGACTTTTATTCTCTTTTTTGTCATACGGATGGAATTTCATTTTACTTTTTCATTAGACTTGTCGTACGTAAAGTGTGAAGAGCTCTTAAATGGGTTTTAATAAAAAGTAGATTGCTTGTGGAGAGTATTTAAGATTAGACATAGCCGAATATAGCACTCTAACTTGTTAATAATAATGTATTTAATTTAATTTTTACCTTAATTCAGAAATATTTTTACAATTTGTTGAAAAAAAGGATTTTCTAAAAGAGTGGTTATACGGGGGCAGGCGGTTAATATAGTCCTATCCTTATAAATTTTGTCAAAGGGATAAGGTCTACATTAAAGTTAGTTATACAGAATATCATCGTGGTATTACATTAAAATCGTAATTAAGGTTCGGAAAAATTGGAGAACTTGCAATAATTTGTGTGGCATCTTCCATATGTAGCAAATTGTATATCTGGAAAACTATTGTAGTTAGAATCTTCAAAATCCTTTTTTATTGCTTTTAAGGTAGCAAAGAACACTGGGTATAGTTAGTAGTCTATAAACAGCTAACCGGTGGACCGATTTTCATGAAATTTTCACCAAGAACGAAAAAAATAACATATTATAATAAATACTTCATTTTATACTAAACTACAACTAACATTAACCCTCCATCCCTTTTTTCTAACGGATCGATTTTTAAGTGTTATGGCAATAATTGAAGCCTAAAGTCTCGCCGACCGGAAAAATCGGTTTTTAAAGTTCCCATCCCATTAAAAACTATGGATTTTTTTTTGACCGCCATCTCGTAGAATGGTCCACAGTACACAATGTCGTGATTTCATATAACGAGTGGCCAAAAATAGAAGGAGTTGTCGTAAAATAACGAAATTTGTCACACGTGTTTTTTGACGAAATATAAGAACATTTAAAATTTGGTCAATAAATCTTCAATGATTCGTGTCCTTCTTGAAATTATAAATTGCCATATCTGGGAGAAAACAAGTAAGAAAAAAGTACAGACATTAGTTTTATTATGTTTAATACATCCTCCAAATTTAGTTCAATTCAAAGCAAGGATACGCATACCTCAAAAATTTCCTTTTTCAAATAATCTAAAAAAAGCAAAAGAAATCTTTTCGAATCACTTATAATGAGATAAATAAGTAATATACATATTTAATTTTTTGTTTCAAACCTCCTAGTGAGGATTCCTTATCAACCTTCAAGGATATATTTACATATGTATTAATGTATATAACAAAATAAAGAAGTAAGAAAGTATAGTCGGGCGTGACCGACTGAAAGAGGCTTTATATGGGGGCTAGGGACAAATATGGACCAAGCCCGATAAAGTTGTGTGAATATATTTATATAATATTTATTTGTGCTGAATTTCATCGCGATATTTGTGTTTATAAGTTAATTTTGGACATTCAAGTAATTTTCTGAAGGAGTGCTAGGTGAAATAATGGACCGATATTAACCATTTTCAATAGGCTTCGTAGTGTGTGCCAAATTTCATCCAATTATCTTGAAAATTGCGACCAGTACCTTGCGCACATGGACAGTAGGGATATAACTAATTTGGCGAAATTTTTGGCATACCACCACGAGATGGTCAATGTTGTATAATTATTGAAAATAATTTTTTTAGGTCATTTGAAATCAAAAACATCACGCACCAACCCCAATTTCAAATATAAACCAATTTTTTTTTTAATTTTTTATTTTTTTAATTTTAAGATTAAAATATTTATATATGGGCATTTCTACCTAGAAGTATATTTTAGTCACATCGCGACTCAGCATTGCCTATATCTCCGAACTTTTTGATTTTTTGCAAGTATACTATTTTACATCCCTAAATTAAAAAGTCCATAAAAAATTATTTGTTGATCATATATGTTTTGACCATATCTCCGATTCTTATGGACCGATTTTACGGGTTTTAAACAACTAAACACTTAAAAGCATATTTAAATTAATTTTCTAAGATTTGGATTTCGAAGACATATGGAGCCTTCAAAAAACTGATTATAAAAACCAACCGCGAAAAAATAATAATGTAGTTTCTCATAGTTCTTAATACTCTATTCGACTATGATATGCCAACTTGCATATTTGTAACGAATGTCAATAGCTATATCCCTAATGGACAGCCAGCCAGACGGACGGACATAGCTTAATCGACTCTGAAAACGATTCTAAGCCGATTGGTATATTTTAAGGTTGTTTAGGTGGAATATTTTTGTATGTTACAAACATCAGCACAAACTCAATATACCCTTCCCACTAAAGTGGTATAGGGTATAAAAATAATAAATAATTTAAATTAGGTAAACATAAATTTTTTATACCCGCTATCAAAAAAGATGGGGGGTATAAAAAATTTTTTGATTTTGTCATTCCGTTTGTAACACATCGAAATATTGGTCATAGACCCACAAAAGTATATATATTCTGGGTCCTTATTAAATTCTAAGACGATCTAGCCATGTCTGTCCGTCCGCCTGTCTGTTGAAAGCTCGATAGAGTCCGAACGGAACGAGGTAGAGGATTGAAATGTTCCTCAAAACGCTCAAAATACGAGTATTTTGATGAAATTCAACACACATAAGTTCAATATAATCCAAAATCTCCCTATCAAACGGATCGGTTCGTAATAAACCCTACCTCCCATTGAAGGTCCCTTCTGAAAATGACTTTAACGCTCATTACTGGCTTAAAAATTCTAGTATAACTATGAAATTTGACATAAGTAAGTCTTTTATGATCCAAGACTTCAATACCAAATTTTATGTTGATCGGTTCATAATTAACCCTACCTCCCATTGAAGGTCCCCTTCAATAAATTACTTAAACGTTCATTACTGGCTTAAAAATACAAGTAAAGCGATGAAATTAGACCCACGTAAGTTCCTTGTGAACCAAAATCTCTTACCCGAATTTTATGTGGATCGGTCCATAATTCCCCTTACCCCCCCTATAAGATCCTCTTCATAATAATAATTTAATGCTCATTACTGCGAGTATAGAGATGAAATTCGACATAAGTATCTTACAGAACCTCTCTGCTGACTTTTATGAGAATCTGCATACTATTAAAGTATCTAATTTTTAGATAACAAAATTTTTGTTTCCGTAGTGAGGGTACATACATATATCCAACTAATTTTGATTAGTTCCAGAAAAATGTATATTAATAGGCCAGTTTGAAAACATTTTAATAGAATGATGTATCTATACACAGAACATACTCATGTCATATTTTATCCGTATATAATCATTTAATAACAAAGTGGTATTAAGTGATTTTCCGAAGTAAACCTTATATGGGAGCTAAGACAACTTATGGACCGCTATACAAAGTACACATTTATGTCGAATTTTATTCCGATAACTTTGATTATCAATGTATATTTAAGTAATTTTGGGAAATGTTCCTCATATGGGAGTTGTGACCAATTATAGACCGATCAGGAAAATAGGTCGTATAATGATTTATATGCAAAACAAAAAATTTAAGTCGAATTTTACTCCAATAGATATTTATTAATTTATGAAATATGTGCGTTTAAGTGATTTTCGGAAGTGGACTTTATATAGGATCTATGACCAATTACGGATCTATCCGGAAAAATTTCGTAGAGTGATTCATATGTACACAAAACATTTTTGTGTCGAATTTTATCAAGATTTTATCAAGCACTATTTCATAATTAAAAATGTACGTTTAAGAGATTTTATTCAAATAAATATATGCGTTTAAGTGATTTTCGGAAGCCTCATATGGGAGCTATGGGCAATAATGGACTGAATCGGGAAAAACTTGTAGAATGATTTCTATGTACGCAAGACATATTCAAATCGAATTTTATTCCTATAGCTTTAGAATTCAATGGAATATATGCGTTTAAGTGATTTTCGGAAGTGGGCCTTATATGGGAGCTATGACCAATAACGGACCGATCCGAAAAAAATTTGGTGGAATGATTTGTATGTACACAAAACATATTCAACTCTAATTTTTTCACAATAGCTTTAGTTATCAATGAAATATTTGCGTTTGGGTGATTTTCGGAAGTGGACCTTATATGGGAGCTATGACCAATTATGGACCGACAGAGATCTACGTTAGTAGTATGATTTCTGTTCACATTATATTTGCGTGTACAAAATTTAGTGTTGCTATCTATATTATTGAGGGAGTTATTAACGATAAAATACTTTCTGGGAATATATACCTTTGTATGCGGGCTATGGGAAATATTGGATCAATTGATATGATGTGGAACATACTTGATCCCAGGCAGACAAAAATAACGTGTGGCTAAATTCATCGAAATATCTTTGGTAGTTTCTGAATGAACTACTTAAGAATTGAAAAAAACTTAATTTTTTTCGAGGTGGTCTGATATTTTTACTCATAACTTTTTACATCGTGAAGCGATTTTGCTGATTTTCAATACCAAACAAATATTTCTGGTGAATTTGGTTGCTTCCATTTTCTTAGTTTTAACGTGAGCGTGTTTTACACAGACAGACGGACGGACGTAGCTAAATCGACACAAAATTTGATAAGGACCAGATCAAAGTATATATATACTTTGATGAATATTTCTTGGTGTTACACACGGAATGACAAACAGGGTATAAAAACTACACAAAATTTTTTAATAATATTTCACATATGAACTAATATATAATATATGAATATTGAGGCCATATATTTATCTTCAACACTCGAAAGCACACTTGACTTTACTAACTTTACTCAATGATGATTACTTACAGACTGATTCATTTATGTTTTGGCCGGCGCTATTTATAACTAAGTATTCTCTTCTAGATATATCCAGAACATCCTTCCGGATACTTCTAGCATAGTTTAACGGTCACTTTCTTGAAAGCTCTACTATTTAAATATTATCTTTCTTATATACTTATAATTATCAGCCTGTGTTTATTTAAAGTGCTTACACTTATGTTGCCATATATGTAGAATGTTTATAATCATAATGAATCTTGAAACTGGTTGTTAAAAGCCGTATAATTCAAATGCAAATAGAATTTCGTAATATGTTTCCACATCAAAAAAATCAAACAAATTTAAAAAAAGAATCAAATTTGCTTTGAAATTTTGTATTTGTCTATTTGATTTTGCTTTTCAAATTTACAAATTTCATTATGAAATAATTCCTCAAAATTCAAAATATTTTTGGGGAGTTATTTCATTATATTACTTTTATCACACGAAATAAAAAAAATATATGTCTGATAGCAGGCCTTCAGGCCCGGCCGCAGGCCGTCTATAAAGGGAATCTTTATTAAGCGATTAAACTGGAATGTATTAAACTTCGAAGCCCCACTCAAAAGTATAAGCGAACTACTTTTTTTAGAAAACCGACTTGTTCCATAATTTGTTATTTTTAAATGAATATTTATTTCATTTTAAAATTAAAAATGGGGTGTTATTTCATGTTAATTTAGGAATTTATTTTATTTCGTTGGGGCATTTTTCATTTAGAAATTGGGGAATTATTTCATAATGAAATTTGAGGACTTATTTCATTTTTGTTTTGGGGAGTTATTTCATGACGCCACTAGCATGCAAACTCTGCTCTAAAATTGAAAAGTGGACCTTCTAGTCTATAATTACATTAAGCTTTCGCCATATCATTTGACGACCATCTGAGCCAAAAATTTTATATTTGTTCTCATCGTTGGTACTTGACCATACAAATTATTGCTCCCTAGTACTCTGCGCACAATTTTGTCAATAATTTTTATTCACAGGACTGTCCTGAGTTCGTTGTTAATTTTTGGAGCTGATAGATGAAGGTTTCTTCGTTGGAATTCTTTGTTCCATTTGTAATGACAAAATATATTGGCGACGGGAATCTATCAAACATTTCCTATATGTATATAATTGATCGGCCTTGATTATACAGATATAAATTAATTTTTTAATTTGAATTTATCAACTCTTTTTCTTTGAAAATTTTAAGCGCTTACACAGGAAGGATTTACAACATAATTATGAATTATTAAATATTCCATATAATGGGTTAATTAATGAGCAATAGAACACGTGTTCAATGATTCCAAAAAAGTTCTTAGAAAAAATTCGAATATTTTTGCGAAGTACCTGAAATGACCCTTTTTGGGTTTTTTCCATTTTTATACCCTCCACCACCATCAGTGGTGATAGAGGGTATATATAACTTTGTCATTCCGTGTGTAACACCAAGAAATATTCATCTGAGACCCAACAGAGTATATATATTCTGGATCCTTATGAAATTCTGAGTCGATTTAGCTATGTCCGTCTGTCCGTCCGTCCGTCTGTCTGTGTAAAACACGCTCACGTTAAAACGAAGCAATGTAATTTAACCAAATTCACCCAAAATATTCATTGTTATCCGGTACAGTTTGGTATTGAAAATGAGCAAAATCAATTCACATCGGGAAAAGTTATGAATCAAAATTTAAAACAACCTCGAAAAAAATAAGCATTTTTTACACATTCTAATGTATTTTTCTCCAAAACTATGCAAGATAATTGCATGAAAATCACCATACATTCGTTTCTACACAAGATCTTGATTCGTGCAGAAAATTGCCAGAATCGGTCCACAATTTCATATACCTCCCATACAAAAGTACATATTCCCGGAAAATGGGCTTTTCGTTAATAACTTCCATCACAATGTCGATATCTTCACAAAATTTTACAAATTAAAATCTTATGTCAATAGAATTCTTTCAGAGAAAAACTTTCTGGATCGGTTCATAATTGGACATAGCTCCCATACAAGGTCCCCTCCCGAAAATCACTTAAACGCGCATAACTCATTACTAAATTAAGATATCCATACAAAATTTGGTATAAATATTGCCCATATGCATAGAAATATTACTGTGAAAGTTTTTTCCGATCGGTCCATAATTGGTCATAGCTCCCATACAAGGAGCTATGACTATGACGTGTGGCTAAATTCATCGAAATATCTTTGGTAGTTTCTGAATGAACTACTTAAGAATTGAAAAAAACTTAATTTTTTTCGAGGTGGTCTGATATTTTTACTCATAACTTTTTACATCGTGAAGCGATTTTGCTGATTTCAATACCAAACAAATATTTCTGGTGAATTTGGTTGCTTCCATTTTCTTAGTTTTAACGTGAGCGTGTTTTACACAGACAGACGGACGGACGTAGCTAAATCGACACAAAATTTGATAAGGACCAGATCAAAGTATATATATACTTTGATGAATATTCCTTGGTGTTACACACGGAATGACAAACAGGGTATAAAAACTACACAAAATTTTTTAATAATATTTCACATATGAACTAATATATAATATATAAATATTGAGGCCATATATTTATCTTCAACACTCGAAAGCACACTTGACTTTACTAACTTTACTCAATGATGATTACTTACAGACTGATTCATTTATGTTTTGGCCGGCGCTATTTATAACTAAGTATTCTCTTCTAGATATATCCAGAACATCCTTCCGGATACTTCTAGCATAGTTTAACGGTCACTTTCTTGAAAGCTCTACTATTTAAATATTATCTTTCTTATATACTTATAATTATCAGCCTGTGTTTATTTAAAGTGCTTACACTTATGTTGCCATATATGTAGAATGTTTATAATCATAATGAATCTTGAAACTGGTGGTTAAAAGCCGTATAATTCAAATGCAAATAGAATTTCGTAATATGTTTCCACATCAAAAAAATCAAACAAATTTAAAAAAAGAATCAAATTTGCTTTGAAATTTTGTATTTGTCTATTTGATTTTGCTTTTCAAATTTACAAATTTCATTATGAAATAATTCCTCAAAATTCAAAATATTTTTGGGGAGTTATTTCATTATATTACTTTTATCACACGAAATAAAAAAAATATATGTCTGATAGCAGGCCTTCAGGCCCGGCCGCAGGCCGTCTATAAAGGGAATCTTTATTAAGCGATTAAACTGGAATGTATTAAACTTCGAAGCCCCACTCAAAAGTATAAGCGAACTACTTTTTTTAGAAAACCGACTTGTTCCATAATTTGTTATTTTTAAATGAATATTTATTTCATTTTAAAATTAAAAATGGGGTGTTATTTCATGTTAATTTAGGAATTTATTTTATTTCGTTGGGGCATTTTTCATTTAGAAATTGGGGAATTATTTCATAATGAAATTTGAGGACTTATTTCATTTTTGTTTTGGGGAGTTATTTCATGACGCCACTAGCATGCAAACTCTGCTCTAAAATTGAAAAGTGGACCTTCTAGTCTATAATTACATTAAGCTTTCGCCATATCATTTGACGACCATCTGAGCCAAAAATTTTATATTTGTTCTCATCGTTGGTACTTGACCATACAAATTATTGCTCCCTAGTACTCTGCGCACAATTTTGTCAATAATTTTTATTCACAGGACTGTTGTTGTTAATTTTTGGAGCTGATAGATGAAGGTTTCTTCGTTGGAATTCTTTGTTCCATTTGTAATGACAAAATATATTGGCGACGGGAATCTATCAAACATTTCCTATATGTATATAATTGATCGGCCTTGATTATACAGATATAAATTAATTTTTTAATTTGAATTTATCAACTCTTTTTCTTTGAAAATTTTAAGCGCTTACACAGGAAGGATTTACAACATAATTATGAATTATTAAATATTCCATATAATGGGTTAATTAATGAGCAATAGAACACGTGTTCAATGATTCCAAAAAAGTTCTTAGAAAAAATTCGAATATTTTTGCGAAGTACCTGAAATGACCCTTTTTGGGTTTTTTCCATTTTTATACCCTCCACCACCATCAGTGGTGATAGAGGGTATATATAACTTTGTCATTCCGTGTGTAACACCAAGAAATATTCATCTGAGACCCAACAAAGTATATATATTCTGGATCCTTATGAAATTCTGAGTCGATTTAGCTATGTCCGTCTGTCCGTCCGTCCGTCCGTCTGTCTGTGTAAAACACGCTCACGTTAAAACGAAGCAATGTAATTTAACCAAATTCACCCAAAATATTCATTGTTATCCGGTACAGTTTGGTATTGAAAATGAGCAAAATCAATTCACATCGGGAAAAGTTATGAATCAAAATTTAAAACAACCTCGAAAAAAATAAGCATTTTTTACACATTCTAATGTATTTTTCTCCAAAACTATGCAAGATAATTGCATGAAAATCACCATACATTCGTTTCTACACAAGATCTTGATTCGTGCAGAAAATTGCCAGAATCGGTCCACAATTTCATATACCTCCCATACAAAAGTACATATTCCCGGAAAATGGGCTTTTCGTTAATAACTTCCATCACAATGTCGATATCTTCACAAAATTTTACAAATTAAAATCTTATGTCAATAGAATTCTTTCAGAGAAAAACTTTCTGGATCGGTTCATAATTGGACATAGCTCCCATACAAGGTCCCCTCCCGAAAATCACTTAAACGCGCATAACTCATTACTAAATTAAGATATCCATACAAAATTTGGTATAAATATTGCCCATATGCATAGAAATATTACTGTGAAAGTTTTTTCCGATCGGTCCATAATTGGTCATAGCTCCCATACAAGGTCCCATCCCGAAAATCACTTAAACGCGCATAACTCATTACTAAATTAAGATATCCATATAAAATTTGGTATAAATATTGCCTATATGCACAGAAATTTTACTGTGAAAGTTTTTTCCGATCGGTTCAAAATTGGTCATAGCTCCCATACAAGGTCTCCTCCCGAAAATCACTTAAACGAGCATAACTCATTACTAAATTAAGATATCCATAAAAAATTTGGTATAAGTATTGCGCATATCCATAGAAATATTACTGTGAAAGTTTTTTCCGATCGGTCCATAATTGGTCATAGCTCCCATACAAGGCCCCATCCCGAAAATCACTTAAACGCGCATAAATCACTACTTAATTAGGATATCCATATAAAATTTGGTATAAAAATTGCCCACATGCATAGAAATATTACGGTGAAAATTTTTTTGGATCGGTTCAAAATTGGTCATAGCTCCCATACAAGGTCCCCTCCCGAAAATCACTTAAACGCGCATAACTCATTACTAAATTAGGATATCCATACAAAATTTGGTATAAGTATTGCCCATATGCATAGAAATATTACTGTGAAAGTTTTTTCCGATCGGTCCATAATTGGTCATAGCTCCCATACAATGTCCCCTCCCGAAAATCACTTAAACGCGCATAAATCATTACTTAATTAAGATATCCATATAAAATTTGGTATAAAAATTACACATATGCACATAAATATTACTGTGAAAGTTTTTTCCGATCGGTCCATAATTGGTCATAGCTCCCATACAAGGTACCCTCACGAAAATCACTTAAACGCGCATAACTCATTACTACATTAGGATATCCATATAAAATTTGGTACAAGTATTGCACATATGCGCGGAAATATTACTGTGAAATTTTTTTCCGATCGGTCCATAATTGGTCGTAGCTCCCATACAAGGTCCCCTCCCGAAAATCACTTAAACGGTTATAACTCATTACTAACTATAAAGTTTGGCAGAAGTATTGCTCATATACAGAGAAATATTACTGTGAAATTGTTTTCCTATCGGTCTATAATTGATCATAGCTGCTATACAAGGTGCCTTTCAGAAAACACTTAAAAGCACATAACTCATTAGGAAATAGTGATACCCATAAAATATTTGGCATTAATACTATTTTTGTACACATAAATGCTATTTCAAAATTTTTTCACGATTAGTCCAACCTTGGTCATAGCTCCCATACAAGGTTCCCTCCCGAAAATCACTTAAACGCACATAATTCATTACCAAATATTGATATCATACATTTAGCAAAATTATTGCTCTTATATACATAAATTACACTATAAAATTGTTTTACGATCGGTCCATATTTGGTCATAGCTCTGATACTAGGTCCCCTCCAGAAAATCACTTAAATGCACAATATTCATTACCAAATAATGATATAGTTACAGAATTTTGAAATTTTGTTTTTATATATAATTCGTCATAGCTCTCATACAAGGTCCTTTTACGAAAATCTCTTAAACGCACATTACTCATTACCAAATAAAGCTATTGATACAAAATTTGCCACAAATATTAGTTTTGTATACAAAAATTCTATTTCAAGATTTCTCACGATCGGCTCATAACATGGGTGCGGTCGGTCCCATACAAGGTTCCCTTTCGAAAATCACTTAAACACACATTACTTATTACTAAATTACAATATAGATATAAAATTTTACTGAAATATAGCTTTTATGTATAGAAATTTAGCTTAAAGAATTTTTTACGATCGGACTATAATTGGTCATATCTAGGTCCTGCCCCTGAAAGCACTTTAACCGTATTTAACTAGTTGCATTATCAATTTGTGTAGATTATATATATGTATTTTGAAAATCCTTTAATTTTCACACACATGCATACATGCAAATTACTAAATATCGCTAAGCGCTATAAAAATATAAAGAAAATTGCGTTTGTAATGTTCAATAAATCTTGGAATTGTAATAGATTTAAGCAGTTTAAATCTTGGGATTTTTCAATTTAAGACATGAGATAACTTATTTCTACAAATATTTGACCAATTAGAAAAGTCTTAATATAAAAGTAGCTGGTGGAGGGTATTTAAGATTCGGCTCAGCCGAATTTAGCACTCTAACTTGTCTTGGATACCATTAATGAGATTTTATTACTTTTTTCTTGTATTTCGTAAAAATAATAAAAATTAATAAAATTTCATTAAAAAAATTAAATATTATTATTAGTTTTAATGTATCATCATAAAATAACACAGTAATTCATAATATATAATAAATTGGAATATTTATGTGAGACACTGTATATGTATGTACATATGATGTGATTTATCTATTAGGCTCGTAATTTTGAGCAGTACTGTCAAACATATTACAAAATTAAATCTATAAAAATTATTTATTTATTTCAGAGTATACGAATATATTTTTTATTGCTCTATTCACATGTGAGATGATATTGAAAATGTACAGCCTCGGATTTGAAGGTTATTTTGTATCTCTGTTCAACCGTTTTGATTGTTTTGTGGTTATTGGTAGCATTACAGAAATGATATTGACTGGTAGTGAGTTAATGCCTCCATTAGGTGTATCTGTGCTACGTTGCGTACGTTTGCTGCGAGTTTTCAAAGTGACAAAGTAAGTAGTAATAAATAACACATTTGTTATAATTTGTATTCATCCTTTCATAAAATTCATAATGTTCAGATGGTTTACATCCCAGAGGGATGTACAAAAGTAAAAATTTAAATTTGTACATCTCGGAAACTATTACAGATAGAGTTCCTAAATTTAGTACGAGTAGTTTTACAATCACAATATGATTATAAAACAAGAAAGAAGTCTATATTCGCCTTTGCCGAATGTTATATACCCTTCATCATAGTACATATATTTAAAAAATTATAAATTTTTTAAAATTTCATTTTGTTTAATTTTCCCGACTATATCATTACTTTACAAATAGCAAAATAAAATAAACAACAACAACGCTGAACGAAATAAAACACACAAAAAAGCAAAATACACAACGCAATGAAACCAACATACAGTGACTGTCATTAATATTCGGTTTTTGCATTTCCGTTTTTTCTGTTCTTAATTGTTTTTTTTAATTAAAGTATTTAAAAAAATATTTTGTACTTATTGTTATACATATTAAGAGTTTTTTATACATACCAAATTTTTTATATACATCCATTAAATATACATAATAAAAAAAATTTAAAACATGAAATATTACATAAATTTATGCTTCATTAATATTCGTTTTTTTTCTAACATGTTACTTAATTTCTTAAAATATGATTTTAAAAATAAAACTATTATCAGGTAGACTAGCCATTATTTTTTACAACTTCAGACAGACGATATATTAGAGATATTTTTAAATAATCTACCCTGATTTTATCCCATTCTTCTTGCAGTCTTTGTTTGGCCTCATTTTTAAAAGAAATTGGACTTTTACGACTTTTAGGGCCACTGTTTCAATCACTTTTGGACAATTATAAAGCAACCATTCAAGGACAACATGCCTTTGATGTTTAGGGTCGTTAACTTGGTATAATTTAAATGTTCATTCAATTTCCGTATTTTCTGCTGATTGCTTTAAATTATCCCTCAAAATAGATAAATACAAATCTTTGTTCATGTTAATGATAATAGAGCCCCAAACCATTGCATGTCCTCCTCCGTGTTTTACTATGGGAGTAACGTTTTTTCCATTCAGCTCTTCATTTGGTTTCCGCCACACCGTTGTTCTTCCGACACTTGAAATATATTAAATACGCTCTTATCAAAGAAATATAACGTCGTCACACCAAATTAAATCTTTTTTGAGACGTTCATGTTTCTGAAACAGTCTTTCTTAATTACTAGGGTGATCGATTATTCGACATTTTCCAAAAACCGGTTTTCGAATAGTTGACATTTGGAAAAATTCCGGTTGATATTTTTCAAATTCAGAAAAAACCGGTTAACCGGTTTTTCATTATAAATAAAAATATCTATTTTAATTTGAAAAAAATTAATGTTTATGTTTAAATTTGATTAATAAAACATGGCCCGAACAGATTTCTAACAATTTAAAAGATTATAACTTTAGAATCTAATGCTTAGATATAGTCGTCTAATTTACATTATTTCTTTAATGTAAATAAATAAGGAAAAAAGTGGGACACTTCTGTTAAACAAAAGAAACTATGTAAGCTTATTCTAAAATCCTTTCATCCGAATATTAATGACAGTCACTGTACATACCAAACAAAATACACAACGCTATGAACCCAACAGACATAAAAACATACGAAACAAAATACACAACGCTATGAACCCAACAGACATAAAAACATACGAAACAAAATACACAAAAAAGAACAATACACAACGCAATGGATTCAACATACATATGTACATCCAAACATACCAAACAAAATACCCAAATGCACAAAGCAATGAAAATAAAGCCCCCTTCACACGAGCACACAAGTAATATGATCTGTCAAAATTTTGTGTAGAAGAGAACGGATGGGATCGTCCAAACGCAATATGTAATGAAACCATCACACATTGAGAGAAAATACGGATGGAAAATTTGACAGTCGTATGGCTCTCTTCATTTTTTGAAATGATTCAAAAAACAAGCAAGTCGAATTTGATCAGGGATGTATTTTTATGCAACACATACAAAAAATGTGGAACAGGTGTTTCCATCTTACTTTGTTATTGTTTTATACCAATCGTGTAAACACGAAATATATAAATCAAACGACTTTTATTCTCTTTTTTGTCATACGGATGGAATTTCATTTTACAGACATCCAAACATACATATTTTTTTCCAAAAAGCAGTGTTGTTGTTGCTTATTTATCAAAGCATTCAAAATTTTTTTTTATTTTTGCTTATATCTTCGTTATTATGGACGGATTTTACTGATTTTAAATAGGATTTTTAATAGGGAGCAGAATTATTGATGATTTGGATCCCTGAAAACTGATTTCAAAACACACACAGACGGACATCGCTTAATCGACTCCGGTATCTATAAGGATTCAGAATATGTATACACATATACTTTATAGGGTCGGAAAACTATATTTTAGAAATTACAAACGGAATGACAAACTTATGGATGTATATGTTTCTGGGTTGGCAGAATTTTTAAATTTTA
This sequence comes from Lucilia sericata, assembly GCF_015586225.1. Taxonomy (NCBI): domain Eukaryota; kingdom Metazoa; phylum Arthropoda; class Insecta; order Diptera; family Calliphoridae; genus Lucilia; species Lucilia sericata. Next base: position 536,823 of record NW_023994168.1, read on the forward strand.
CAAAACTGCATTAACATTTGCACTTTTTTGATTCCATTTGTACCAAATCATTTCTTTTGGAAAATTTATATCAATATGAAGCACTTTCAAAATTAGCAGATCATTTGTATTAGCCCATTGACTAAACAAGTTCATTTGATAACCAGATTGATCCATCGACTAGACAGACTATAGACTCCCTATGGACTATACAATAGTCTATTAACTAGATAATAGACTACTCTATAGACTAGACAATATACTAGTCTATAGATTAGAATGTTATATATTAGTCGAAAGGCAAAAACATAGAGTTGTCTATAAAATGGATAATAGAATAGTCTATAAACTAGACTCTTAAGACTAGATAATAGGATAACAGGTAAATAACGCAAATGCTACTTCATAGACTAGTCCCTAGACTAATTTATAGACCAGACCAGAAAATTCATTTGACTAGGCCAAAGACTTAAAATTATTTAAAATTTTAGCGATCGGATAAAAATTAATAATGGTTGGAAATTATTACTGCTTGTTTGTTTGTAATCTCTTTCAGGTTTCTAAACAATATGAGTGAATAAAAACAAGAATTATATTTTTCCTCTTCAGAATTTATCGAAGCACTTCCTACCATTGAACTTTGTGTCAGAAGTACAATTTTATTATTATTTCAATAAGGAAATGAATTTCAAATTGTAC